>NC_060183.1:74010857-74278357 GCF_021184085.1 Oncorhynchus gorbuscha | reverse complement strand
ATATTGAAGAGTGCAGGGCTCAGATTGCAACCCTGGCGAAGGCCCCGCCCCTGGTTAAAGAATTCAGTTCTTTTCTTGCCAATTTTAATGCTGCACGTATTGCCAGTATACATTGATTTAATTATGTGATATGTTTTACACCCTAAACCACTTTCAATAACTTTGTAGAACAGTCCTGTATGCCAAATAGAATCAAATGCTTTTTGGAAGTCGATATAGCAAGAGTATATTTTGGTGGACATGTTTATCTATCAGGGTGTATAGGGTGTAAATATGATCAGTCGTGCGATGTTTTAGTATAAATCCAATTTGGCTTTTACTCAAGACATTGTGCTTATTAAGGAAGTTTAGAACTCCTACATACAGTGCCTTGCGAAAGTATTCAGCCCTCTTGAACTTTGCGACCTTTTGCCACATTTCAGGCTTCAAACATAAAGATATAAAACTGTATGTTTTTGTGAAGAATCAACAACAAGTGGGACACAATCATGAAGTGGAACGACATTTATTGGATATTTCAAACTTTTTTAACAAATCAAAAACTGAAAAATTGGGCGTGCAAAATGATTCAGCCCCTTTACTTTCAGTGCAGCAAACTCTCTCCAGAAGTTCAGTGAGGATCTCTGAATGATCCAATGTTGACTTAAATGACTAATGATGATAAATACAATCCACCTGTGTGTAATCAAGTCTCCGTATAAATGCACCTGCACTGTGATAGTCTCAGAGGTCCGTTAAAAGCGCAGAGAGCATCATGAAGAACAAGGAACACACCAGGCAGGTCCGAGATACTGTTGTGAAGACGTTAAAGCCGGATTTCGATACAAAAAGATTTCCCAAGCTTTAAACATCCCAAGGAGCACTGTGCAAGCGATAATATTGAAATGGAAGGAGTATCAGACCACTGCAAATCTACCAAGACCTGGCCGTCGCTCTAAACTTTCAGCTCTTACAAGGAGAAGACTGATCAGAGATGCAGCCAAGAGGCCCATGATCACTCTGGATGAACTGCAGAGATCTACAGCTGAGGTGGGAGACTCTGTCCATAGGACAACAATCAGTCGTATATTGCACACATCTGGCCTTTATGGAAGAGTGGCAAGAAGAAAGCCATTTCTTAAAGATATCCATAAAAAGTGTTGTTTAAAGTTTGCCACAAGCCACCTGGGAGACACACCAAACACGTGGAAGAAGGTGCTCTGGTTAGATGAAACCAAAATGGAACTTTTTGGCAACAATGCAAAACATTATGTTTGGCGTAGAAGCAACACAGCTCATCACGCTGAACACACCATCCCCACTGTCAAACATGGTGGTGGCAGCATCATGGTTTGGGCCTGCTTTTCTTCAGCAGGGACAGGGAAGATGGTTAAAATTGATGGGAAGATGGATGGAGCCAAATACAGGACCATTCTGGAAGAAAACCTGATGGAGTCTGCAAAAGACCTGAGACTGGGACGGAGATTTGTCTTCCAACAAGACAATGATCCAAAACATAAAGCAAAATCTACAATGGAATGGTTCAAAAATAAACATATTCAGGTGTTAGAATGGCCAAGTCAAAGTCCAGACATGAATCCAATCGAGAATCTGTGGAAATAACTGAAAACTGCTGTTCACAAATGCTCTCCATCCAACCTCACTGAGCTCGAGCTGTTTTGCAAGGAGGAATGGGAAAAAATTTCAGTCTCTTGATGTGCAAAACTGATAGAGACATACCCCAAGCGACTTACAGCTGTAATCGCAGCAAAAGGTGGCGCTACAAAGTATTAACTTAAGGGGGCTGAATAATTTTGCACGCCCAATTTTTCAGTTTTTGATTTGTTAAAAAAGTTTGAAATATCCAATAAATGTCATTCCACTTCATGATTGTGTCCCACTTGTTGTTGATTCTTCACAAAAAAATACAGTTTTATATCTTTATGTTTGAAGCCTGAAATGTGGCAAAATGTCGCACAGTTCAAGAGGGCCTTTGTCTTGAGCCCGAACGGGAGTTGTAGCGATGAGACAAGATAGTAACTACTAACAATTGGATACCATGAAATTGGGGAGAAAAGGGGGTAAAAAATTAAAAATGGGTTGTCCATATGTCACCATTTTGTATCTCTAATTCCTCTTGTTTAGATTATTATTTATCTGTTTCCAATTTTGCCAGAAGTTGTTTGTGTTTATGGACTCCTCAATTAGTGTCAGCTGCTTGCTGTTGTATTGTGCTTTTTTGGTTCTGAGTGTACGTTTATAGAGTTTTAAAGGCGTAATTCTCCATTATTTGGTCTCTGTGCTTTTGGTTGGATAGTGTTCTATGTTTTTTCCTTATAATTTTACAATCTGCATCAAACCAGTTGTCATCTGTGATCTTTTTTGTTTTGTTTTTTATCAATTTCAATTGTGCCATTTGCCTGAATATATAGTTGATGTTTTGTACTGCTAGATTGATGCCTTCTTTACTGTGAGTGAATGTGGTATCCAGAAAGTTATCTAAGAGTGTTTGGATATTTTGGTTACTGGTTGCTTTCTGGTATTCTTCTGTGCTGTTTTGGGTGCATCTGTATGAATGTCTGATGCTGTACAGCTTACTGGGCTGTGAATATCTGATGCTGTACAGCTTACTGGGCAGTGAATGTCTGATGCTGTACAGCTTACTGGGCTGTGAATGTCTGATGCTGTACAGCTTACTGGGCTGTGAATGTCTGATGCTGTACAGCTTACTGGGCTGTGAATGTCTGATGCTGTACAGCTTACTGGGCTGTGAATGTCTGATGCTGTACAGCTTACTGGGCTGTGAATGTCTGATGCTGTACAGCTTACTGGGCTGTGAATGTCTGATGCTGTACAGCTTACTGGGCTGTGAATGTGTGATTGTTTCCATGTCTGTTCTTTTGAGGCACAATGTAATTTGAATGTGATCAGACAAAGGTGCTAGTGGCTTGACAGTGAATGAGCTGAGAGAGAAAGGGTCCATGTCTGTAATCATATTTTTTATTTTATTTTACCTTTATTTAACCAGGCAAGTCAGTTAAGAACATATTCTTATTTTCAATGACGGCCTGGGAACAGTGGGTTAACTGCCTGTTCAGGGGCAGAACGACAGATTTGTACCTTGTCAGCTCGGGGGTTTGAACTCGCAACCTTCCGGTTACTAGTCCAACACTCTAACCACTAGGCTACGCTGCCGCCCCTACTGTACTGTGGCCAAGAGGTGAGCAGTAGGTGAATCTCCCCAAAGAGTAACCTACCATTGACAAAGTACAGACCCAGGCTTCTACAGAGCTGCAACAGATCCCTTCCGTTGTTGTTGACGGTGCTGTCACTGTTGTTTCTATGGGGAGATGAAGACAGTTAGAAACACTATGGCCTGTAATAAAGCTGTCCCCTCGTGTGCTCGTTAGATCAGGTAGTGTTCCTGTGCGCGCATTTGTGTCCCCTCAGATGAGCACATTTCCCTGGGCCTGGAAATGGCACATCTCTTCCTCAAGGGTGGGGAAGATCTCCTCTGAGTAATATGGGGATTCTGGGGGGGGGGGGGGGGATCTCCTCTGAGTAATATGGGGATTCTGAGGGGGGGAGATCTCCTCTGAGTAATATAGGGATTCTGAGGGGGATATATATTGCGCAAAGGAATACATATTTTTCTGTCAGTACAAGTTATTCTTTCATGTTTAAACAAATGTGATAACAATTTTGAGCGGGGGGGGTCAATTAGATTTTGTTCCTCGTTCTCTCTCTTTCCTTCCTTCCTTCCTTCCTTCCTTCCTTCCTTCCTCTCTCTCTCTTTCCTTCTCTCTCTTTCTCTCATTCTCTCTCTCCTTCTCTCTTCCTTCCTTCCTTCCTTCCTTCTCTCTCTCTTCTCTCTCTATCTTTCCTTCTCTCTCTCTCTCTCTCTCTCTCTCTCTCTCTCTCTCTCACTCTCTCTTTCTTTCTTTCTTTCTATCTCTCTCTTTCCTTCTCTCTCTCTCCTTCTCACTTTCATTCTCACTCTCCTATCTCTTACCTTCCATCCTTCTCTCTCTCTATCTTTCCTTCTCTCTCTACCCCCTCTCACTCTCTCTTTCCTTCCTTCCTTCTCTCTCCCCTCTCTCTCTCTTTCCTTCTCTCTCTCTCTCACTCACTCTCTTTCTTTCTTTCTTTCTTTCTATCTCTCTCTTTCCTTCTCTCTCTCTCCTTCTCACTCTCATTTTCTCTCTCTCCTATCTCTTACCTTCCTTCCTTCTCTCTCTCTATCTTTCCTTCTCTCTCTCTCTTTCTTTCTATCTCACTCTCTTTCTTTCCCTCTCTCCTTCGTTCTTTCTCTCATTCTCTCTCTCTCCTTCTCTCGCTCTATCTTTCCTTCTCTCTCTCTGGTTGACCTTTTCTTGTGGCAACAGGTCACACATATTTCTGCTGTGATGGCACACTGTGTTATTTCACCCAGTAGATATGGGAGTTAATCAAAATTGGATGTGTTTTCAAATTCTTTGTGGATCTGTGTAATCTGAGGGAAATATCTGTCTCTAATATGGTCTCTTTTTCTCTCTCTCTCTCTCTCTCTCTCTCTCTCTCTCTCTCTCTCTCTCTCTCTCTCTCTCTCTCTCTCTCTCTCTCTCTTCTCTTTCTCTTTCTCTTTCTTTCTCTCTCATCTCTCTATCTCTTTCCCCCTTACGTGTGTACATATGATTGGGGCACAGTAAACAGTAAACAGCAAACAGTAAACAATAAACAGAAACAGTGAACAGTGAAGGATGGAGGGGAAGGTAAAGTGGGGAAGTGGTGTGGTAGCCTCTTCAGCTACATCTGCGTGCTCTTCCGACAGTGCAGATTAACCCCCCAGTGGACATTCAGTCTATAGAGAGACACAGAGGGGAAGAGGTCCTGGGGTGTGTGTGTGTGTGTGTGTGTGTGTGTGTGTGTGTGTGTGTGTGTGTGTGTGTGTGTGTGTGTGTGTGTGTGTGTGTGTGTGTGTGTGTGTGTGTGTGTGTGTGTGTGTGTGTGTGTGTGTGTGTGTGTGTGTGTGTGTGTGTGTGTGTGTGTGTGTGTGTCTATACTGTGCCATGGCCCCCATTCGCTATACAATGGTAGTAGTGAGCTGAGACCGAAGGCGCAGTGCATTTCTAATGCCCAGTCTGTTCTCCTTTCTTGCCTCTGAACTACAGAGTTTAACATGATAATAGGCTTAAGGAGATTAGCATTGATTTAATTCTGTCATCTCTTTTACCCATGCTGTGTATTGGTTTTATTTAGAATTTGGAGAGGAAAAGCTAAGGACACCAGAAACCAACTAGCAAAAACTAAATGTGCTAGGCTGGCTACAATGTGGTTGAAAATGCAGTTGAAATGTGGTTGATCATTAAAATTGTCATTCAGAAACTCAAAAACCAAGATACCCAGATTTGAATATATGGTGATGTTGATATGAGAAGATACAAATATTGTATGTAGCTTTATGATGACACTGAGCAGAAGACTAATTCATTCCCAATGGAGGGTTGCATAGCCTTTTTCCACATTTCTACGTGCTTGCGAAAAGATATGCACGCAGATGTAAGCCTACAACACCAGACAAATTGCTGTTGTCTGTCTTCCCCAGACAGCTCTCTACATCTTGAAGAAGCAGGGATCCACCAGACAGCTCTCTACATCTTGAAGAAGCAGGGATCCACCAGACAGCTCTCTACATCTTGAAGAAGCAGGGATCCACCAGACAGCTCTCTACATCTTGAAGAAGCAGGGATCCACCAGACAGCTCTCTACATCTTGAAGAAGCAGGGATCCACCAGACAGCTCTCTACATCTTGAAGAAGCAGGGATCCACCAGACAGCTCTCTACATCTTGAAGAAGCAGGGGGATCCAGGGATCCACCAGACAGCTCTCTACATCTTGAAGAAGCAGGGATCCACCAGACAGCTCTCTACATCTTGAAGAAGCAGGGATCCACCAGACAGCTCTCTACATCTTGAAGAAGCAGGGATCCACCAGACAGCTCTCTACATCTTGAAGAAGCAGGGATCCACCAGACAGCTCTCTACATCTTGAAGAAGCAGGGATCCACCAGACAGCTCTCTACATCCTCTACAAACAGTGATCCACAGGAAGATTGAGGAACAGCCCCAGGAAAAAGCAGAATCTTCATTAGATCTTTGCTGATACAGTACATCTTTTATAATAGGATCCTATTGCTTAATTTATCAGTTCACATTTCAGAGCTCCCCAAACAGCACCTCTGCCAAAGGTTCCACTGGGGAAGGGTTAAAGTGACGCGCAGGCAGGAAGGGCTGGGGGTGTCTGGTCGAAGGTGTGGTACACATTGAGATCAAACGGTCTCGTTGGGGGGAGTGGTCCCCGAAGCTCACTGATGTAGTAGCCGGAGGAGAGGTTTGATGGTCTCTGGGATGATCGGAGGTGATTACTGCTTGTGCTCACCCCGTAAAAGTCCCTCTTTACTCCAAATTCCTCATTTAGCCCCCCCCCACCACTCCGTCCATGCCCAAATGAAACCTGCCTGGAGAGAAACACAATAGGGGGGCCAGTGTTAAACTGCATACTGAATTAAAACATCCTGCCTCGAGAAGACAAGTACGAATGACAATAAGCAGTAATTCAGTATAACGCAGGACATTGGGGTAAAACATGAATTTACAGGTCGTATACGATGTGTGATGTCACATTTCACAGCGGGTTGAGGCACAGAAATGACTATTTCGATTCAATTTGGCTTTGCGCATATTTGAGTGCTGACAGCGAAAAGAGTAATGCCCAAACATTTTAGCCTGTTGAAGACTTCAATGGAAGAGAAGAGGTCATAATATTGAGTATTAAAGTTTATAGGGCCCACTATTTCATCATTGTCCTGTCGTGTGCTTTTAGGATCGCATGCTCACTGTTAAAGCTCTCATCGCCTGTCTTTATTTGAACACAAGAGAAGGCTCTGCATGTGTGCAGCACATTTGGTCCCTCTCAAAGACTAGTTTTAGCACCCGACTTAACTGCGGCTGGTTTCTGTGAGGTTGGGGAGTGAACTCGGCTCAGCTTGGCCTGAGAGCCGGCCTATGATCCAGGTCACCCCCCCCCCCTCCCTAACCCATGCCCTCAGCACCACCCCGCCTCCATCCTATTGCCCCAGATTAATCGTCCAGAAAATCAAGCATAGTTGTTGACCTGATATGTGAATTGCTTCAGGCTCTGTCTGCTATTGCCGAAGGCCAGTCGAAGGGGGGGGGGGATATAGGGGGTGGGGTATGAGGCTAGTAATGAAGCTTTTCTCAATTCTTATACAGTTTACAGTCAATACACTTTGTACATCTAGAAGTTAAGGACATCAACTTCCCAATTCATGGACTCTGTATGCCTCAAATGCAAGTGCCCTACTAACAATGGCATCTGAACAGGACAGGATTTTCTGGAAATGTCTAGAGGGGTTTGGATTGTGGTTTAGATTGTTCAAATAGTTTAATAGCCAAATCTGTGCCTATAAAGATATTGATTTCTGTGGGTGTCCCCCAGCGCTTTATTCAGGCCCTCTTTCTATTGGGAATACGTTCTGCTTTACTCTTCTGACATCATTCCACTGGGAGACACTGGACATGTTTGTTACTGGGAGATACATGTTTGTCACTGGGAGATACATGTTTGTCACTGGGAGATACATGTTTGTCAATGGGAGATACATGTTTGTCACTGGGAGATACATGTTTGTCACTGGGAGATACATGTTTGTCACTGGGAGATACATGTTTTTCCCTGGGAGGTACATGTTTGTCCCTGGGAGATACATGTTTGTCCCTGTGAGATACATGTTTGTCCCTGGGAGATACATGTTTGTCCCTGGGAGATACATGTTTGTTACTGGGAGATACATGTTTGTCCCTGGGAGATACATGTTTGTCCCTGGGAGATACATGTTTTTCCCTGGGAGGTACATGTTTGTCACTGGGAGATACATGTTTGTTACTGGGAGATACATGTTTGTTACTGGGATATACATGTTTGTCCCTGGGAGATACATGTTTGTCCCTGGGGGATACATGTTTGTCACTGGGAGATACATGTTTGTTACTGGGAGATACATGTTTGTCCCTGGAGGTACATGTTTGTCCCTGGGAGATACATGTTTGTCCCTGGGAGATATATGTTTGTCCCTGGGAGATACATGTTTGTCACTGGGAGATACATGTTTGTCCCTGGAATATACATGTTTGTCCCTGGGAGATACATGTTTGTCACTGGGAGATACATGTTTGCCACTGGGAGATACATGTTTGTCACTGGGAGATACATGTTTGTCACTGGGAGATACATGTTTGTTACTGGGAGATACATGTTTGTCAATGGGAGATACATGTTTGTTACTGAGAGATACATGTTTGTCACTGGGAGATACATGTTTGTTACTGGGAGATACATGTTTGTCACTGGGAGATACATGTTTGTCCCTGGGAGATACATGTTTGTCACTGGGAGATACATGTTTGTCCCTGTGAGATACATGTTTGTCCCTGGGAGATACATGTTTGTCCCTGGGAGATACATGTTTGTCACTGGGAGATACATGTTTGTCCCTGGGAGATACATGTTTGTCCCTGGGAGATGCATGTTTGTCCCTTGGAGATACATGTTTTTCCCTGGGAGGTACATGTTTGTCACTGGGAGATACATGTTTGTTACTGGGAGATACATGTTTGTTACTGGGAGATACATGTTTGTCCCTGGGAGATGTATGTTTGTCCCTGGGAGATACATATTTTTCCCTGGGAGGTACATGTTTGTCCCTGGGAGATACATGTTTGTCCCTGGGAGATACATGTTTGTCCCTGGGAGATACATGTTTGTCCCTGGGAGATGCATGTTTGTCCCTTGGAGATACATGTTTTTCCCTGGGAGGTACATGTTTGTCACTGGGAGATACATGTTTGTTACTGGTAGATACATGTTTGTTACTGGGAGATACATGTTTGTCCCTGGGAGATACATGTTTTTCCCTGGGAGGTACATGTTTGTCACTGGGAGATACATGTTTGTTACTGGGAGATACATGTTTGTTACTGGGAGATACATGTTTGTACCTGGGAGATACATGTTTGTCACTGGGAGATACATGTTTGTCCCTGTGAGATACATGTTTGTCCCTGGGAGATACATGTTTGTCACTGGGAGATACATGTTTGTCACTGGGAGATACATGTTTTTCCCTGGGAGGTACATGTTTGTCCCTGGGAGATACATGTTTGTCCCTGTGAGATACATGTTTGTCCCTGGGAGATACATGTTTGTCCCTGGGAGATACATGTTTGTTACTGGGAGATACATGTTTGTCCCTGGGAGATACATGTTTGTCCCTGGGAGATACATGTTTTTCCCTGGGAGGTACATGTTTGTCACTGGGAGATACATGTTTGTTACTGGGAGATACATGTTTGTTACTGGGATATACATGTTTGTCCCTGGGAGATACATGTTTGTCCCTGGGGGATACATGTTTGTCACTGGGAGATACATGTTTGTTACTGGGAGATACATGTTTGTCCCTGGAGGTACATGTTTGTCCCTGGGAGATACATGTTTGTCCCTGGGAGATATATGTTTGTCCCTGGGAGATACATGTTTGTCACTGGGAGATACATGTTTGTCCCTGGAATATACATGTTTGTCCCTGGGAGATACATGTTTGTCACTGGGAGATACATGTTTGCCACTGGGAGATACATGTTTGTCACTGGGAGATACATGTTTGTCACTGGGAGATACATGTTTGTTACTGGGAGATACATGTTTGTCAATGGGAGATACATGTTTGTTACTGAGAGATACATGTTTGTCACTGGGAGATACATGTTTGTTACTGGGAGATACATGTTTGTCACTGGGAGATACATGTTTGTCCCTGGGAGATACATGTTTGTCACTGGGAGATACATGTTTGTCCCTGTGAGATACATGTTTGTCCCTGGGAGATACATGTTTGTCCCTGGGAGATACATGTTTGTCACTGGGAGATACATGTTTGTCCCTGGGAGATACATGTTTGTCCCTGGGAGATGCATGTTTGTCCCTTGGAGATACATGTTTTTCCCTGGGAGGTACATGTTTGTCACTGGGAGATACATGTTTGTTACTGGGAGATACATGTTTGTTACTGGGAGATACATGTTTGTCCCTGGGAGATGTATGTTTGTCCCTGGGAGATACATATTTTTCCCTGGGAGGTACATGTTTGTCCCTGGGAGATACATGTTTGTCCCTGGGAGATACATGTTTGTCCCTGGGAGATACATGTTTGTCCCTGGGAGATGCATGTTTGTCCCTTGGAGATACATGTTTTTCCCTGGGAGGTACATGTTTGTCACTGGGAGATACATGTTTGTTACTGGTAGATACATGTTTGTTACTGGGAGATACATGTTTGTCCCTGGGAGATACATGTTTTTCCCTGGGAGGTACATGTTTGTCACTGGGAGATACATGTTTGTTACTGGGAGATACATGTTTGTTACTGGGAGATAGATGTTTGTCCCTGGGAGATACATGTTTGTCCCTGGGAGATACATGTTTGTCCCTGGGAGATACATGTTTTTCCCTGGGAGGTACATGTTTGTCACTGGGAGATACATGTTTGTTACTGGGAGCTACATGTTTGTTACTGGGATATACATGTTTGTCCCTGGGAGATACATGTTTGTCCCTGGGGGATACATGTTCGTCACTGGGAGATACATGTTTGTCACTGGGAGATACATGTTTGTCCCTGGGAGATACATGTTTGTCCCTGGGAGATACATGTTTGTTACTGGGAGATACATGTTTGTCCCTGGGAGGTACATGTTTGTCCCTGGGAGATACATGTTTGTCCCTGGGAGATACATGTTTGTTACTGGGAGACACATGTTTGTCCCTGGGAGATACATGTTTGTCCCTGGGAGATACATGTTTGTCACTGGGAGATACATGTTTGTTACTGGGAGATACATGTTTGTCCCTGGGAGATACATGTTTGTCACCTGGAGATACATGTTTGTTACTGTGAGATACATGTTTGTTACTGGGAGATACATGTTTGTCCCTGGGAGATACATGTTTGTCCCTGGGAGACACATGTTTGTCACTGGGAGATACATGTTTGTTACTGTGAGATACATGTTTGTCACTGGGAGATACATGTTTGTCCCTGGGAGATACATGTTTGTCACTGGGAGATACATGTTTGTCACTGGGAGATACATGTTTGTCACTGGGAGATACATGTTTGTCCCTGGGAGATACATGTTTGTCCATGGAATATACATGTTTGTCCCTGGGAGATACATGTTTGTCACTGGGAGATACATGTTTGCCACTGGGAGATACATGTTTGTCACTGGGAGATACATGTTTGTCACTGGGAGATACATGTTTGCCACTGGGAGATACATGTTTGTCAATGGGAGATACATGTTTGTTACTGAGAGATACATGTTTGTCACTGGGAGATACATGTTTGTTACTGGGAGATACATGTTTGTCACTGGGAGATACATGTTTGTCACTGGGAGATACATGTTTGTCCCTGTGAGATACATGTTTGTCCCTGGGAGATACATGTTTGTCCCTGGGAGATGCATGTTTGTCCCTTGGGAGATACATGTTTGTCACTGGGAGATACATGTTTGTCCCTGTGAGATACATGTTTGTCCCTGGGAGATACATGTTTGTCCCTGGGAGATACATGTTTGTCACTGGGAGATACATGTTTGTCCCTGGGAGATACATGTTTGTCCCTGGGAGATGCATGTTTGTCCCTTGGAGATACATGTTTTTCCCTGGGAGGTACATGTTTGTCACTGGGAGATACATGTTTGTTACTGGGAGATACATGTTTGTTACTGGGAGATACATGTTTGTCCCTGGGAGATGTATGTTTGTCCCTGGGAGATACATATTTTTCCCTGGGAGGTACATGTTTGTCCCTGGGAGATACATGTTTGTCCCTGGGAGATACATGTTTGTCCCTGGGAGATACATGTTTGTCCCTGGGAGATGCATGTTTGTCCCTTGGAGATACATGTTTTTCCCTGGGAGGTACATGTTTGTCACTGGGAGATACATGTTTGTTACTGGTAGATACATGTTTGTTACTGGGAGATACATGTTTGTCCCTGGGAGATACATGTTTTTCCCTGGGAGGTACATGTTTGTCACTGGGAGATACATGTTTGTTACTGGGAGATACATGTTTGTTACTGGGAGATACATGTTTGTACCTGGGAGATACATGTTTGTCACTGGGAGATACATGTTTGTCCCTGTGAGATACATGTTTGTCCCTGGGAGATACATGTTTGTCCCTGGGAGATACATGTTTGTTACTGGGAGATACATGTTTGTCCCTGGGAGATACATGTTTGTCCCTGGGAGATACATGTTTGTCCCTGGGAGATACATGTTTTTCCCTGGGAGGTACATGTTTGTCACTGGGAGATACATGTTTGTTACTGGGAGCTACATGTTTGTTACTGGGATATACATGTTTGTCCCTGGGAGATACATGTTTGTCCCTGGGGGATACATGTTCGTCACTGGGAGATACATGTTTGTCACTGGGAGATACATGTTTGTCCCTGGGAGATACATGTTTGTCAATGGGAGATACATGTTTGTTACTGAGAGATACATGTTTGTCACTGGGAGATACATGTTTGTTACTGGGAGATACATGTTTGTCACTGGGAGATACATGTTTGTCACTGGGAGATACATGTTTGTCCCTGTGAGATACATGTTTGTCCCTGGGAGATACATGTTTGTCCCTGGGAGATGCATGTTTGTCCCTTGGGAGATACATGTTTGTCACTGGGAGATACATGTTTGTCCCTGTGAGATACATGTTTGTCCCTGGGAGATACATGTTTGTCCCTGGGAGATACATGTTTGTCACTGGGAGATACATGTTTGTCCCTGGGAGATACATGTTTGTCCCTGGGAGATGCATGTTTGTCCCTTGGAGATACATGTTTTTCCCTGGGAGGTACATGTTTGTCACTGGGAGATACATGTTTGTTACTGGGAGATACATGTTTGTTACTGGGAGATACATGTTTGTCCCTGGGAGATGTATGTTTGTCCCTGGGAGATACATATTTTTCCCTGGGAGGTACATGTTTGTCCCTGGGAGATACATGTTTGTCCCTGGGAGATACATGTTTGTCCCTGGGAGATACATGTTTGTCCCTGGGAGATGCATGTTTGTCCCTTGGAGATACATGTTTTTCCCTGGGAGGTACATGTTTGTCACTGGGAGATACATGTTTGTTACTGGTAGATACATGTTTGTTACTGGGAGATACATGTTTGTCCCTGGGAGATACATGTTTGTTACTGGGAGATACATGTTTGTCCCTGGGAGGTACATGTTTGTCCCTGGGAGATACATGTTTGTCCCTGGGAGATACATGTTTGTTACTGGGAGACACATGTTTGTCCCTGGGAGATACATGTTTGTCCCTGGGAGATACATGTTTGTCACTGGGAGATACATGTTTGTTACTGGGAGATACATGTTTGTCCCTGGGAGATACATGTTTGTCACCTGGAGATACATGTTTGTTACTGTGAGATACATGTTTGTTACTGGGAGATACATGTTTGTCCCTGGGAGATACATGTTTGTCCCTGGGAGACACATGTTTGTCACTGGGAGATACATGTTTGTTACTGTGAGATACATGTTTGTCACTGGGAGATACATGTTTGTCCCTGGGAGATACATGTTTGTCACTGGGAGATACATGTTTGTCACTGGGAGATACATGTTTGTCACTGGGAGATACATGTTTGTCCCTGGGAGATACATGTTTGTCCATGGAATATACATGTTTGTCCCTGGGAGATACATGTTTGTCACTGGGAGATACATGTTTGCCACTGGGAGATACATGTTTGTCACTGGGAGATACATGTTTGTCACTGGGAGATACATGTTTGCCACTGGGAGATACATGTTTGTCAATGGGAGATACATGTTTGTTACTGAGAGATACATGTTTGTCACTGGGAGATACATGTTTGTTACTGGGAGATACATGTTTGTCACTGGGAGATACATGTTTGTCACTGGGAGATACATGTTTGTCCCTGTGAGATACATGTTTGTCCCTGGGAGATACATGTTTGTCCCTGGGAGATGCATGTTTGTCCCTTGGAGATACATGTTTTTCCCTGGGAGGTACATGTTTGTCACTGGGAGATACATGTTTGTTACTGGGAGATACATGTTTGTTACTGGGAGATACATGTTTGTCCCTGGGAGATGTATGTTTGTCCCTGGGAGATACATGTTTTTCCCTGGGAGGTACATGTTTGTCCCTGGGAGATACATGTTTTTCCCTGGGAGGTACATGTTTGTCCCTGGGAGATACATGTTTGTCCCTGGGAGATACATGTTTGTCCCTGGGAGATACATGTTTGTCACTGGGAGATACATGTTTGTGCCTGGGAGATACATGTTTGTCCCTGGGACATGCATGTTTGTCCCTTGGAGATACATGTTTTTCCCTGGGAGGTACATGTTTGTCACTGGGAGATACATGTTTGTTACTGGTAGATACATGTTTGTCCCTGGGAGATACATGTTTGTCCCTGGGAGATACATGTTTTTCCCTGGGAGGTACATGTTTGTCACTGGGAAATACATGTTTGTTACTGGGAGATACATGTTTGTTACTGGGAGATACATGTTTGTCCCTGGGAGATGTATGTTTGTCCCTGGGAGATACATGTTTTTCCCTGGGAGGTACATGTTTGTCCCTGGGAGATACATATTTGTCCCTGGGAGATACATGTTTGTCCCTGGGAGATACATGTTTGTCCCTGGGAGATGCATGTTTGTCCCTTGGAGATACATGTTTTTCCCTGGGAGGTACATGTTTGTCACTGGGAGATACATGTTTGTTACTGGTAGATACATGTTTGTTACTGGGAGATACATGTTTGTTACTGGTAGATACATGTTTGTCCCTGGGAGATACATGTTTGTCAATGGGAGATACATGTTTGTCACTGGGAGATACATGTTTGTCACTGGGAGATACATGTTTGTCACTGGGAGATACATGTTTGCCACTGGGAGATACATGTTTGTCAATGGGAGATACATGTTTGTTACTGAGAGATACATGTTTGTCACTGGGAGATACATGTTTGTTACTGGGAGATACATGTTTGTCACTGGGAGATACATGTTTGTCACTGGGAGATACATGTTTGTCCCTGTGAGATACATGTTTGTCCCTGGGAGATACATGTTTGTCCCTGGGAGATGCATGTTTGTCCCTTGGAGATACATGTTTTTCCCTGGGAGGTACATGTTTGTCACTGGGAGATACATGTTTGTTACTGGGAGATACATGTTTGTTACTGGGAGATACATGTTTGTCCCTGGGAGATGTATGTTTGTCCCTGGGAGATACATGTTTTTCCCTGGGAGGTACATGTTTGTCCCTGGGAGATACATGTTTGTCCCTGGGAGATACATGTTTGTCCCTGGGAGATACATGTTTGTCACTGGGAGATACATGTTTGTGCCTGGGAGATACATGTTTGTCCCTGGGACATGCATGTTTGTCCCTTGGAGATACATGTTTTTCCCTGGGAGGTACATGTTTGTCACTGGGAGATACATGTTTGTTACTGGTAGATACATGTTTGTCCCTGGGAGATACATGTTTGTCCCTGGGAGATACATGTTTTTCCCTGGGAGGTACATGTGTGTCATTGGGAGATACATGTTTGTTACTGGGAGACACATGTTTGTTACTGGGATATACATGTTTGTCCCTGGGAGATACATGTTTGTCCCTGGGGGATACATGTTTGTCACTGGGAGATACATGTTTGTCACTGGGAGATACATGTTTGTCCCTGGGAGATACATGTTTGTCCCTGGGAGATACATGTTTGTTACTGGGAGATACATGTTTGTCCCTGGAGGTACATGTTTGTCCCTGGGAGATACATGTTTGTCCCTGGGAGATATATGTTTGTCCCTGGGAGATGCATTTTTGTCCCTGGGAGGTACATGTTTGTCCCTGGGAGATACATGTTTGTCCCTGGGAGATACATGTTTGTTACTGGGAGACACATGTTTGTCCCTGGGAGATACATGTTTGTCCCAGGGAGATACATGTTTGTCCCTGGGAGATACATGTTTGTCCCTGGGAGATACATGTTTGTCCCTGGGAGATACATGTTTGTCCCTGGGAGATACATGTTTGTCCCTGGGAGATACATGTTTGTCCCAGGGAGATACATGTTTGTCCCAGGGAGATACATGTTTGTCCCTGGGAGATACATGTTTGTCCCTGGGAGATACATGTTTGTCCCAGGGAGATACATGTTTGTCCCTGGGAGATACATGTTTGTCCCTGGGAGATACATGTTTGTCCCTGGGAGATACATGTTTGTTACTGGGAGATACATGTTTGTCCCTGGAGGTACATGTTTGTCCCTGGGAGATACATGTTTGTCCCTGGGAGATATATGCTTGTCCCTGGGAGATGCATTTTTGTCACTGGGAGATACATGTTTGTCCCTGGGAGATACATGTTTGTCCCTGGGAGATACATGTTTGTCCCTGGGAGATACATGTTTGTCACTGGGCGATACATGTTTGTCCCTGGAATATACATGTTTGTCCCTGGGAGATACATGTTTGTCACTGGGAGATACATGTTTGTCACTGGGAGATGCATGTTTGTCACTGGGAGATACATGTTTGTCACTGCGAGATACATGTTTGTTACTGGGAGATACATGTTTGTCACTGGGAGATACATGTTTGTTACTGGGAGATACATGTTTGTCAATGGGAGATACATGTTTGTTACTGGGAGATACATGTTTGTCCCTGGGAGATACATGTTTGTCACTGGGAGATACATGTTTGTCCCTGTGAGATACATGTTTGTCCCTGGGAGATACATGTTTGTCCCTGGGAGATACATGTTTGTCACTGGGAGATACATGTTTGTCACTGGGAGATACATGTTTGTTACTGGGAGATACATGTTTGTTACTGGGAGATACATGTTTATCCCTGGGAGATGCATGTTTGTCCCTGGGAGATACATGTTTTTCCCTGGGAGATACATGTTTGTCCCTTGGAGATACATGTTTGTCCCTGGGAGATACATGTTTGTCACTGGGAGATACATGTTTGTCCCTGGGAGATAC
Organism: Oncorhynchus gorbuscha; assembly: GCF_021184085.1. Classification (NCBI taxonomy): domain Eukaryota; kingdom Metazoa; phylum Chordata; class Actinopteri; order Salmoniformes; family Salmonidae; genus Oncorhynchus; species Oncorhynchus gorbuscha. The sequence continues at coordinate 74,261,184 of NC_060183.1, read as the reverse complement.
ATGTTTGTCCCTGGGAGATACATGTTTTTCCCTGGGAGATACATGTTTGTCCCTGGGAGATACATGTTTGTCCCTGGGAGATACATGTTTGTCCCTGGGAGATACATGTTTGTCCCTGGGAGATACATGTTTGTCCCTGGGAGATACATGTTTGTCCCTGGGAGATACATGTTTGTCCCTGGGAGATACATGTTTGTCCCTGGGAGATACATGTTTGTCCCTGGGAGATACATGTTTGTCCCTGGGAGATACATGTTTGTCCCTGGGAGATACATGTTTGTCCCTGGGAGATACATGTTTGTCCCTGGGAGATACATGTTTGTCCCTTGGAGATACATGTTTGTCCCTGGGAGATACATGTTTGTCCCTTGGAGATACATGTTTGTCCCTGGGAGATACATGTTTGTTGGCCCTTTTAAGATCCATATGGAGGATGGGGAACCATTCCTCTATTCATTTATTCTTTAACAGACCATAGGCTTCCATTAACACACCATATAATGATCTGATTACTGAGTTGTTTTGTAAATTCAGAGAAGTCCCTCGCTGCCAAATCTCATAGCAACTCGTCAGCCTTATATTTTCCCATGTAATTGTTTACACAGGATAAACCAAAGAAATGACCAGAAACCAAGACTAAAACAGAACACATCTTCTTAATATCCACTGCCACCTCGTAAAACCAAGCAATGCGACCGCATTTATTTTGGTGTTGATTGGAGATAACTAGAGCAAAATAAACAAAGTTTATCCCTCAATTATAAAGGCGGTATGGTGCTTGGATTTTGGGCCAGCTGCTCTACACTGTGTTACTATGACACATATATTTACTAATCAAAGTTACTCTAAAGTGTAGTGGCTTCAAACATCCTTGCATGGAAATCCATGATTGAGTGTCTGTTATTTGGTCTACACCCAAGAATTGACCAAAGTAATCGGTGTTGGGGACAATATCAACAGTGAAGTGCCCACAAACAAAACAAACCATTTGCTGGTTGGAATTACACCACAGTCTAAATAGGGAATGTCACCTTGGGGTTGAGTGAACTAATATTTTGGTTGCTCCAAGATGAGTATAGCAAAAAGTTTGCCTTGCCATTTTATGAAACCTGGAAACTTCAAACTTTGGCATTATCCTCCATTTGAATATCCCCCATGTTTTTGCTAGACACACTGACAGACATGTTTCGTACAACATGTTAGCTTACTTGGGAAGAGGATGAGGAGTTGATGAAGAGTAGGAGAGAGGGAAAGACCCCACCAGGCTGCCCCCCCCCCCTCCTTCTCTCAGAGTAATTGCCGGTTGACGGGACATTGAGCCTCGTCCAAGTTTCACGTCACATGCCTTGGTCCCTGATTCTTAGTGAAAGGGCAATGGGGTGGAGGAGGCGCCCATCGACTCACATGTGACAGATATTTTCATAATATGCCTGTTGCGGGCGGTGTGGGTGATGGGGGGAGGCAGGGGCGATGTGGGTGATGGTGGGAGGCTGGGGCGGTGTGGGTGATGGGGGAGGCGGGGGAGAGGGGAGCATAGTGATAAGCACCGCTCAGATCCCTGCGTCGCTCCCGGGCGCCAGACAGTGATCCAACTTCAAGGCCCCGAGGGGACGATTGGAGCGACGGGGCCCATCGAGCAAATGTGCTGTGATCCCTGCTCCATACACACACACACACACACACACACACACACACACACACACACACACACACACACACACACACACGCACACAAACAATCTCAAAACACACACTCTCTCACACACACACACACACACACACACACACACACACACACACAACACACACACACACACACACACACACACACACACACACACACACACACACACACACACACACACACACACACACACACACACACACACACACACACACACACACACACACAAACAATCTCAAAAACACACACTCTCTCACACACACACACACACGCACACAAACAATCTCAAAAACACACACTCTCTCTCACACACACACACACACACACACACACACACACACACACACACACACACACACACACACACACACACACACACACACACACACACACACACACACACACACGCACACAAACAATCTCAAAACACACACTCTCTCACACACACACACACACACACACACACACACACACACACACACACACACACACACACACACACACACACACACACACACACACACACACACACACACACACACACACACACACACACACACACACACAGTTGACTTTAAACTGACATAAATAGGTGAATGTGAGGATCAGGGTCTGCTGGTTTATTTGTCAGCCACTGTCCTCCGTCAGCCTCATTTCAAAGTGATCATACAGACAGGAAGTTCTAGCCAACCTGGATTTGGCTCATTAGAATGACATGTGTTTATTCTCTTTCTATCCAGGGCAGGCTTCATATCTAGCTATTAGTCAGTAACTTCTGATCCCTGGTCAGATTGTCTTCTATCCAGGGCAGGCTTCATATCTAGCTATTAGTCAGTAACTTCTGATCCCTGGTCAGATTGTCTTCTATCCAGGGCAGGCTTCGTATCTAGCTATTAGACAGTATCTTCTGATCCCTGGTCAGATTGTCTTCGTCCTCTTCTTTCTCAGCGATTTTACAGAATTCCAGTCTTCATGCCCATATTTGAGCAAATGGGAATATAACATTTTAGTTGGCCAGGGTACCAATAGTAGTAATTATGAAGCTCCACAGAAGAAGTGAAGCGAAATGTTGAACAAAACAACACTTTTTACATACTGCAGCTATCAAACAAATGTATATAGTTATTAGATATGTCAAGGTCTAAGGTGTGGGATCCAGTTGTTTCAGCAGCGTTAAGATGGCTCCCTGCTTCTGTAGAATATAGACAGGTGTCCGTCGGCTACTATTACTGTTGTTTTGCACTCAACATTGCAATCCCCCAGCTGTGGCTAGTGTAAGCCAATAGCTGCCTCACCAGGGTTGTGTTCATTAGGTCAAAATGTGTGTTTCTTATTGGTCAAGTCCAGGTAGTCCTTCTATGTTTTAATCCGTTTTCTTTTGTTTGGTGCCTAATGGACACGACCTGGGTCTATATAACATACTACTTCCTTGATATCCATAACATGAGGTACATTTCTAATATTTGTGGACCCAAATTCTTGGTGAGGGCGTTTTTCAACACCCATCCTACCAAATACAGCATTGCTACAATTCAGCCTCTAATTCTGCTGTACCTGGGTCTTATAACTTGGTAACATTGGGACTGGTGCAGTGTTGAAAGCTGGCCTTACACACTGTTGCCAGTGCTCCCTCATTTCTGAAACATACGTGATAACAAACACCTTGCACAGCGCTCCTACTGACAGGCATCCATGTGCTAACCAGCTGAAAAAGGCATCAGAGTGGTAATTGTTTGATAAGAGTGCTATTTTCATGAATGGTATTACTTTGGTAGCACTGTACTTTAGAACACTACCTACCTGATGCTGATATTCCTCTCTCATACAGATGGAGGATCTTAATTTGATCACTTTTATTGCTGAATATTTTCATGCTCACCAGGAAATGCAAACGTGAGTTTTAAAAAGTTTATAAAAAATGTTTATAATAAATAAAAATATCTAAAGTTTATAATTTCCACTTTGAATTTTCAGATTTGATTTGCCCTAATAAAAAATGTATCAACCCCTACAAAAATGTCTGTTAAATATATTCCACATAATAATTAACGTTTCCTGTTGCTGCAGGATTACTTTGCTGCTGTAGCAAACTGGCTAAATTAAGAATCTACACCAGTAGTTTTTGCTTGGTGACAATTAAAATGTACCAGACCATGGTCCAATATTTTCAAATACTTCAAAGGGGCAACCTGCTATTGCTACATCCATTTGTTTTACTTTTAAATTAATTAAATGTACCAATTGATTCTTGAAGAATATAACTTAGAAATGCCTCATGAGTTTAGTTCAATTGTAGGTTCCCATCAGAATACAACCCAACATATAAGCTTGTTTTATCTTTTGTTTGTAAACAAAGTCATTGTAAACAAACACTTTATAGCCTTTAAAAATGGTTGAAACTATATTTCTGATCTCACGGATGGTCAGTTCTTGCATTTATAGCTCTGTCTATGAATTTGAGATTGGATACATTTCTTCAGCCCCATCCCTCAGCTATTTACCAAAACAGTGGCGGGGCGCCCGCTCTGTCATTGTTTGAACTGCAGATTGCCCCTTTAAAGTATTTTAGGTGAGTTTGATTTAGCTTGCCAGGTATAATAGAACCAATGGAATAGTCCCAAAATGGGACTATTGGAAATGTATGAGTACATTTCCTCTCATGACATTGTAATTTCTTAGTAGATCCCAGGTGGTAAATAATGGTAAATAATATAGCCAACTTTTTTTTAAAAGTCAAACCATTTTTATTATGATCAAGTTGTGGACACATTAACAATTACCTGTACTATTGACCTTTTGCTGTTGACAATACCTTAAAACTTCAAAACTGCAGACTTCCTGTGTTCTCACTCTTCCTTTTCGATCAATACCCCTCTTTCTGTACAGGATCACTTAAGGGCAAAAACCGAGCAAGAGGGCCATTAAAGAGAAAAAAACATATGACCGTTAAAAGCTTCAGTTTATATTTATTTTACCAAAGTTATTTGAATACGTTTTTAAGAGAACATTCTTCAGACCTCAGTAATTTGATTCAGCTGGTCTGGATGACGCTGGTGCCATGTGAAAATTGAAGACATATTGCTCAAACTCATAAGAGAAAGGCTCCCTCTACGAAACGTCTATTTTATGGTGAGATTTTTCTGGCGAGCTGCCAGCCACAGCAAGCTGATTTCCTAGTGTGGGTGGAAGCACTGTATTTAAAAAACTATATGGACAGAAAAGATAGATGCATTCAGTAATTGTACTGTCATTCAGACTCCCTGTAAATGTTCATGCCGAAGGTTGCTCTGGATAAGAGTTTCTGCTAAACGACACAAATTACATTAGAATCCAAATGGGATTAATTATTTTTAAATGTCATTTTAAAAAGGCATGCAACAATGTTGGGACAATGTGGTCTCTCACAGCAACAAAACAGCTGGGGCATTCAATAGTGTGCGGATATCAATCTCTCTTTCAAGACTAGGTGGCCCTCCAACCGGACTCCAACGAACCGAAAATAGAACCCTGTGGAACATCACAAGTAATCCTTACTTTTATACACAGAAAATACAATAAAAACATATAGGTTCACATCTGTGCACATGCATCGTGTGTGTGTGAGTGCGTGTGCGCATGTGCGTGTGATATCCTATAGGTAGTAACTTCAGAAAAACAACAGACTAGGTCATGTTTTGTCCACCATTTTATGTTTTGAAAGAACTGAAGGCTTAAGTACATCAAAAGGGGGCAACTGTACAAGAATGGAAGGACAAACAAACAAACTAAAGACTGTAGTTAAAGGGATGTTGAATCCCAACAGCAGCTCTCCATGCATACAAGGATAAAGAGAAGGTAAGAGCACCATCCTCATCCATAAGTAAAGGTAGTCACAGTCAAAAGGAAGGCAGCTTGATTCTCCATATCAGAAACACTCCTAGTCCTACCAGCTTCTAGTAGGCACCAAACAGGAAAACAACAGTCCAAAACGAGGAGGTACTACGTGAATTTGTCTAATAAGAAACGCTCATTTCCGTTTTCCATTACAAAACGTTTTGCTACCGTGTGTCCGAATGAACACGACCCAGGTAAAGTTGGTTTATTTGCCAACCACACAAATCCCTGATTAGTTTCTCTGTACCGAAACCAATATTCAGACAGGTCCCCACAAGGAACAATGTTGTGGGGACAATTTCAATCAACCATGTTTTGTGCGGGCAATTCCAAATAAGTATTTAGAAGTGGTCTTTAAGATTTGTTTAGATTAGGGGTGCCATTGTTAGATGTACCCATAAAGCATCTCAGTTCTAAGCACATTTCTTATATGTTATAATCCTACATTGTGGGGACTTTGAGAATCAAAATCAGAGTGCTGGGTTACAGCAGTAAGAACATAGAAAGACCTTCAGACTGAGGTAAGTACGGTGTGTGTGTGTGTGTGTGTGTGTGTGTGTGTGTGTGTGTGTGTGTGTGTGTGTGTGTGTGTGTGTGTGTGTGTGTGTGTGTGTGTGTGTGTGTGTGTGTGTGTGTGTGTGTGTGTGTGTGTGTGTGTGTGTGTGTGTGTGTGTGTGTGTGTGTGTGTGTGTAGAAGTGCATTTGGTACAATATACTGTAGAAGTGCATCTGGTACACTATACTGATATAAACTCTTATGTAGTGACGAATGAGCCAATATTCAAATAGACCGATAATATCTCAATATGAAAACTTAATCCATATGTTACAGCTATCAATTCATAAACCAAACAGTGTGATGCTGGAAAATAGCTCGATATGTTGTAGCTACTTGTGTTGTGTATTCAAATGGGGACTGTAAATAGTATCATTGCAATTCCATCAAGCAACGAGTCAGATATCAATATACATTATATCTCATTTCCGCATACGACACTTTATTGTTACAAAATATCGAAGTTGTAACCAACTATTACTGGTGTGTACTGCAAGCAATGACTGAGTCTAAAAGATAATGACCATGATATCTTTATATTAACTTTATCAATGTAATTCTAATTCTCATCAATGCTATTTCTATTTCATCGATCAGTCCTCACTGTGTGCAGAGTGAATTGTAAAGTAGAATTGCTTTCATTGCCATGTTGTAAGCAAACGCGGTTTGTCAGTGGGTCACCCATCCTTCAACCAAATATTTCAAGAAATATGCCACCTAGATCAGACATCTATCCGATCAGGGATTCCTCAGTGTGATAAAATATATAAGGCACGCTAGAGTCTTCCGGATAACCTTGCTACAGTACTTTGTATCTGCATTTTACACTCTCCAATGTTTTTTCCAAATACATTTTCAGTTTCACAGTCCTTTTCCATTGTCTTTTTTATTTTTGTATATATTTTTAAAAAATCTCTACCTAGAAACAGAGTGGTCGGGGTGGTGGAGTGAGAATCTACATCTCGGTAGTATCAGTCAGCCAACGTGGAAAGGAAACAAAGATGAAAACAGAAAAAGTATCTTCAGCTCTTGATGAAATCAAACCGACCGCTCTGTAAGGCTTTAGTTGCTACTCATACAAAGACTAGAAATAGACGGGGCAGTAATCTGAGGTCCACAGGGAATATCATGTATTTAAGTGTCTCTCTCTTCAGTCTCTTAGTCTTTGAGTGACCTGGTGTGGTGTTGGATGGGTTTAGGGAGGGGTGGGGTGGTGTGGGATCGGTGACCTCAGAAGAGGTTGGTAAGTGTGGTCTGGGATGGGGTAGGTAATATCAGAAAAGGCTGGTAAGGGTGGTGTGTGATGGGGTGCGGTCGGTGACATCAGAATAGGCTGGTAAGGGTGGTCTGCGATGGGATGGGGTGGTGTTGGTAACATCAGAAGAGGCTGGTAAGGGTGGTCTGGGAAGGACTCATACTCATGGAGTCGTGGGGGTCCATGCCCCCCGGCACGGCGGTCAGTAGAGGGTTAACCGACGGAATAGAGGGGCTTGTCAGGTCCGTGAGGGTGGTGTGGGTGCTGGAAGGACTCATTGAGGCGTTGGAGAGCTCGGAGTGGGGGCCCGAAGGCGACCCCCCTGGTAGAGTGGACCCATCCGACACCTTGTCCATCCCTGTGCTCTCCTGACGTAGTAGGTTCCGTCTAAACTTGGCCCTGGCGTTTTGGAACCAAACCTTCAAAGAACCAAAAACATATTTAAATGTTTGCCCATTCGAAAAGTGTTAGTGTGGTGAACAGAAGCTGCAGGGCTGCGGGGAGGGTGGGGGGGGGGACAGAGAGAGCGGGGGGGAGACAGAGAGAGCGGGGGAGACAGAGAGAGCGGGGGGGAGTGTTTCAAATCAAAACGACAAACATGAAAAATGGAATTCATCAAAGCCAAACGTTGGCTTTGTTGTCCTCGTTTTGTTCATTATATCTGTGTTTTACAGCATGTCAGTTTTTTCTCATTTGCAGTTATTTATACTTCTGCAAATGGTCCGCTGTGTGTTTTTGAATTCCCCTATCGAATGCTCAACAGCTGGTACGATAACTCGCTGACACTTTTTCTTCTCACATAAAAAAAAAGATTTCAAAAAGCTTTGGGTCCTCTCTTGATAGGCTATGACTTATACCAAGAGATATCTCTACTGATTGTGTGAGGACTAAATGTTTTTACTCTTGTGTAATTGTGCTGATTATGTTGAATGGGATGGAAATAGCTTGGCCGGTTTGTTTGGGATAATCGTATTACTTGAGCAATTACATAAATCAAAAACTTCCCTGTTAGATGTGTTTTGCATTTTGCACCATTATCATTTTCTTTATTACAACAGTACAGATTCAGGGAGCACAATTTCTAATATTATGTTGTGTCAATATTTACTACTTCTACATGTAAAACAAGTACACATACAGTGGTGGAAAAAGTACTCAACAGTCATACTTGAGTAAAAGTAAAGATACCTTAACAGAAATTGACAAGTAAAAGTAAAGTAACCCGGTAAAATACTGCTTGAGTAAATGTCTAAAAGTATTTGGTTTTAAATGTGCTTAAGTACTGTGGTGGAAAAAGTACTCAACAGTCATACTTGAGTAAAAGTAAAAAGTTAAGTAAATGCTTTACATCAAATTCCTTATATTAAGCGAACCAGATGGCACAATTTAGTATTTTATTTATTTATTTACTGACATCTAGGGGCACACCAACACTCAGACATCACTTACAAACACGGTATTTGTGTTTAGTGTGTCCGCCAGAGGCATTAGGGATGACAACACGTTATATTGATAGGTGCAGGAATTGGACCATGTTGGTGTCCTGCCTGAGCATTCGAAATGTAACAAGCACTTTTGGGTGTCAGGGAAAATGTATGAAGTAAAAATTATATATTTTCATTAGGAATGTAGTGGAGTAAAAGTAAAAGTTTCCCAAAATATAAACAGTACAGTACAATACCCCACAAAACTACTTAAGTAGTACTTTAAAGTATTTTTTTACCATCAAATGTGGCCCAGGTTGTTATCAACATTATCATGTGGTTCATTACCACATTATCACAGCACATATAGTATTATCTTACCACTGAACACCACTAAACAATGATTATGTAGTAGCATAATAGCAGTATCATGATGTAAGTCAACATCAGCCCATCTCACAGTTAATACATTATCATACTCCTAAATACTACATTTCCACAAAGGTAAACATTACAGCATTACCAGATCAATACAACCACACAGCTAGCCTTGCAACAGCAACTGGCAACAGCAATGTAGATTGCTGCCTTGCCCCAAAGGTTAACACATTATCACCGGGATAAAATGATGCACTATCCCACTGCTAAACTGAGCCTCCCTTTTGATAAAACGATCTGACAAATGCAGTAGCTTGGGCTCAGAGATACTGTATGTACATGTTGAATTTAATTCTGTGGGATTGGGACTGTGGTGCACTAAACCGAAGCATGCAGATATCCCGAACAAATAGGAATGATGTACAGTATTCGTGACTGGTTAAATGCAATGCAGCTCACGCTTATCTAATGAGCATCAAGGCAGTTTACACTTATCCAATGAGCATCAATGCCCGTATTCGTCTCATAGTAGAAGTGCTGCTCTAGGTTCTGGACCCCCTGTCCTTATCATCTTTATTATTAATATTATATCAAACTGATCCTAGATCAGCACTCATAGTCTGAGACACTTTTTCAATATGGGCCCAGCAGTGGACTATATACAATAACATACATGTGTGTAAATAATGATCCTTTATAAAAATGAATCCTCTTTCTCACCTGCAGCACCCGTTTGGTGAGACCTGTCTTCTGGGCCAGCTGTTTCAGGTCCTTGGCATCCGGATTGTGGTTGATGGCAAAGTAGGACTTCATGGTCCTCAGTTGGTGGTGTTTGAAGGAGGTGCGCATGCGCTTGGACTTGGAGCTGGAGGAGTAGTGGGAGTCTCGGTCCAGGTGGTCTCCATCGTTCTCATTACAACTTAACGCTGAAGGGGGCGGGACAACACACACAGTTTAGTTTATGGTTACGATATGATATGATACAATAAAATATGATTCAATACGATACAATAAGATATGTACGATACTTTGTTGACCATTTTCAATCTCCCGTGGGAAGATTCTCGGGTCGAGATTCGCCGGGACTCTAAATTTATCTCAAGCATAGATACAGTAATGTATCACGCAGCCGACCAAATTATTTGAGATTTTACTTCTGTGTTAACTGAGATTACATTTATTGTTAGATTCATTGGGATTACATAATCAGAGTTTTCCAATGTGTTGTTGTTGTTGCTGTTGTTGTTTTTGTGAATGCTACGGCAGACAGACCGTGTGTCCTATTTGTTGACAGGAAAGCTCATTACTCCTTAATAACCACAACTCTGAGAGAAAATTAAACAAATAATAAATCATATAAATAAATCATATGTTGACATGAAAAACGCACGAGATTGACTGGGTAGCAACACATATCTTTAGTGTTCTCATCACTGTATAAGTAGTACAGTGTAAAAAAAGTATTGCAATTGATCATTATTAGACTGAGTTTACAGCATGTTCACTTTTTGCTTCTGTAAGTACAGTGTAACAATACACAAATTGTTGTATATACTGGAAAAATCACTGTAAAGTGTTACTAATCACTCATTAAAAAATGGGGACAACAAATCCATTTGTCAAAGGTGTCAATAGATAATACAACGGGAAATGTTTAGTGCATATTAAGGACTTTTTCCAAAAGCACACCTTAAGGCGTAACACAGAGTTATGGCTGCTGCCATGCATTTTTACAGTGAAGGAACAGTGTGATGCAGTGCTGCCATGCATTTTCACAGTGAAGGAACAGTGTGATGCAGTGCTGCCATGCATTTTCACAGTGAAGAAACAGTGTGATGCAGTGCTGCCATGCATGTTCACAGTGAAGGAACAGTGTGATGCAGTGCGGCCAGGGTTTGATAGACTTATTTTTCACAGTGAAGGAACAGTGTGATGCAGTGAGGCCAGGGTTTGATAGACTTATTTTTCACAGTGAAGGAACAGTGTGATGCAGTGAGGCCAGGGTTTGATAGACTTATTTTTCACTGTGAATGGACAGTGTGATGCAGTGCAGCCAAGGTTTGATAGACTTATTTTTCACTGTGAATGGACAGTGTGATGCAGTGCAGCCAAGGTTTGATAGACTTATTTTTCACTGTGAATGGTCAGTGTGATGCAGTGCAGCCAAGGTTTGATAGACTTATTTTTCACTGTTAATGGTCAGTGTGATGCAGTGCAGCCAAGGTTTGATAGACTTATTTTTCACTGTGAATGGACAGTGTGATGCAGTGCAACCAAGGTTTGATAGACTTATTTTTCACTGTGAATGGTCAGTGTGATGCAGTGCAGCCAAGGTTTGATAGACTTGTTTTTCACTGTGAATGGTCAGTGTGATGCAGTGCAGCCAAGGTTTGATAGACTTATTTTTCACTGTGAATGGACAGTGTGATGCAGTGCAACCAAGGTTTGATAGACTTATTTTTCACTGTGAATGGTCAGTGTGATGCAGTGCAGCCAAGGTTTGATAGACTTATTTTTCACTGTGAATGGTCAGTGTGATGCAGTGCAACCAAGGTTTGATAGACTTATTTTTCACTGTGAATGGTCAGTGTGATGCAGTGCAGCCAAGGTTTGATAGACTTATTTTTCACTGTGAATGGTCAGTGTGATGCAGTGCAACCAAGGTTTGATAGAATCTGGACCTCTTGATGATTGTGAAGGGTGTCAATAAACGCCCTCAGGTGGCAGCAAACCCCAAAACAGAAAGAAAGAACGAAAGAATGAAAGAAAGACAGAAAGAAAGTAAATAAGAAAGAAAAAGGGAAAGAAAGAAAAAGGCCTTATTCTATATTGTATAACACTGCAGGCTAGAATTTGATTAGATTTGAGATGTAGGGTCAAAGAAGTGGGTCAGAGAAAAAGAAGATAGGTCTAGGCCTATGTCCGTTTGTTTTAGAATGAAAACCTGTATTTCATTCAAATGTAATTATACTTTATTTTATATATCGTTTATTTATGTATTTATATATCAGATTTGGAGGAAATTGTGCAAATAATAGTACTCATTTATATATCAATTTTATACCATAATCCTGACAGAATTATTTTTATTTGTTTATAAAATAGGTCTTTTAAATAATGTATAAATATTATGTAATTACATTTTCATGCTCATGGTTCGTGAAGCACACTCAGAACTATACAAAATATTATGCAAATAAAAATCCAAAATCTCTTTCCCAAAACAGAATGCCAGAGAATGGACCCAATGTATTAACTATTAGCGCTAACATTCATGTCTAACTCAAGTGCTTACTGCGGCTTTCGACTTTTCGCCTTTCTTATTCAAATCACCTTATGCCGCCGCATTATAAAGCTAGACAAATTTAGATTGTAGATCGTATCCTTTTCTCGAAAAACAGATATACGTTCATTGGGGAGGACGGGCTCGTGATAATGGCTGGAGCGGAATTGGTGGAATGATGGTGTCATTCCTTTCCATTTGCTCCGTTCCAGCCATTATGATGAGCAGCCCCTCGGCAGCCTCCTGTGATATACATATCTAGGCCTATCCTTATTAGGCCAATCCATATTGTCCTGATCCTACACATGTAACTAAATTTGTGAATGATGAGTAGACATACTGAATAGCAAGTATCGCTTTTCAAAATGTCAGTCGTGTGTTTTTTCCCAAAAAAGTATGACAGAACAAGAGCTCCGTGGTGGTGCGCAAGTCGGTTCTTTATTTATGAAGGGGTAACATATTACTGGATGTGGGAGACTTGCTCTCCAGCCTCACTGGGGAAGTTTAAATCAGGATTCTACACAGGTGCTCCCATGTTCTACAAGCAATCCGACATTGATTTACCGACCCCAAAACCCAACAAACAGCGAGACTCAACAAGTGAACATGGGTCTGGGAATTTGGTCGTGTCCCCCCCCCCTCATCTTTTTTGAAGTCCTACTCCCCATCTGAGCTATTTTCCACTTGTCTGCTTCTATTGTCGTCTAAAAATCTTTCACATCGAACCACTCTTTTTTTAACGAGGTTTGAGAGAGGTTCCAAGTTTTGAGAGGTTTTAGGAGACTAAATCGACCGTTTATGAGAAAATGTTTTCAATAATAATCCAATGGAGTGTTTCAAGACATTATTTCATTATTCACACGTCACTCTGTAGCATATTGAAATGGAACATACAGAATATTAGTGTAGGACATGCAGAATTGAGTAGGCCTTCAGAAGCAGTTTCTCTTTGAATGCATTAACGCCGTTTAGTTAGTGGGCTATGCGAGTTCATCTCGTAGTTTTTCTTTATTATAGATAGTTTATCTGAATCTATTAGATTGGAAGTGGATGCATCAGTAGGCCCAAGGGCGCTCCCATTCCACAAATCAACAGAGGATTCCAATGAACTTCAACATTTTCCCTCACATCTTTGACCAAATAATAAATCTTGTTAGAATAATGCTGTCTAATAAAGGTGAGTTATTCAATAAATCAACATAGATATCCGTCAGATTAAAAATACGGCAGGCTTAGTCTCTGCGTAAAAACATCCAGAGCACAACATTGTGTAATATTACGTACAATTTGATGGAATCATTTAGTTCATGCATAGGCCTGATTAACTGCTCATTGTTTTCCAACGTTTCAAAGTTTGTATAGACATTTGTATTTTCCAAAACGGTTCAGACAAAATATGATATTTCTCACTGAAAGTAGGTAACCCAGTCCATCGAAATAAGCGACAGATCTTTTTCAGAAGAGTGTATTTTCATCCAAATAGATAGTTCAAATGAGTACACTCTTTAGCTCTTAATTGTCTTTCATTCCAATAGAGATATCACACACACTATGAAATAGAGTAGTCATTTTTTCTTTCATTTCAACATTAGTCAACCGCATTACAACTGTGTGTTACTGCTTCGTGGCACTTTTGTTGATGACCATAATGCCATTCATGGGTAACCGGTATATACAAACTCGTCCTACCTGCGTTGTAAGCAGCCAGATCTGCTCCAGGCCCGGGACTTTTCCTTTTCCTCGGCCTTCCTTTCTGCCCCGTACCGACGCCGTTGTAATACTGCATCCCCAGCGAGTTTCCCGTGCCGCTCTCGCCAAGTCCTTTGCCCGAGGCTACATCCCCCGCGTGATTGAAATGCGCTTGATATTCCCCTTGTATGAGTGTCTCAAAGTGGAGCCGGCAGTACACAAGACTGTCCCGCATTCCGAAGTGATCTCCGGTCGTGAGCATTTTGTTGCAGCTTGTACAGGTGAAACAGTTCAAGTGGTAGACCAAATCCCTCGCCCGCATGACCATCTCCGACGCGGAGATCCCGAGATGGCACCGGGCGCACCTCTGGACGGAAAACCTCCTGCTTGGGAGAAGAGAGCGGATGACACAAACACGTACAGAATTTAGATTCACAACATGGTCAGCAAACTTTAGTTTGTGGACAATACGATGAAGAACATTGATGTAAAGTTGTTATTAAGCAATACAGGCATATTAATTAACATGCGTAAAAGGTGTCATGCCTTCAGGCCTTCATATTTGTTTGTGTATTCTTGACATTTTGCCACTTCAAATATGATATTTTGGTTTAGACTAGTAAAGCATCCAAAGCAAGCACAGGCCTGCCAGAATCGTAATAGTATAGGCTAATTTGTTGTAATTTGTATATAATAAATGGATAACAAGCTACCATGCTTTGGGAACATTAGCCTATACCATCACTAACTCTCTGAAAGGGGTTACAGGCTTGTCATTGGAGTAGCAGCAGCTGGTGCCTAAGTATGCTAGTTGTAGGCGTAATTGGATGTCGCTCTTGTTTTCATGCTTGCTTGGCCTGTTGTTGTTGTTGTTGTCATAGGCGTAGCCTTGTGTCTTGGTTACCTGTAGTAATCTTCTTTGCAATAGATGCTGCCGTCTTTACTGAAACAGGTAAGCTCGGACTCGAGGTTTAGTTTGCACTCGCAGCACTTGAGACAGCGCATGTGCCACTGTTTGTCCACCGCGAGCAAGTAGTAGCGGTCAGATATCTTTCCCCCGCATCCCGCGCACAAGGCCACACGGTCGCTGTTGATGGACGTCATACTCTGAACAGGGAATGGGAAATCAGTTTTATGTTTACAATAAGAACACATTATTGATATTATATCACCAATGGATGTCAAGGCCAATACCGTATAATAGTCAACATTTTACGCAGACATATTTAATATGTGTTCATATACTTTTTAGGGATACAGCCATGAAAGCAATATATAAAATGATGACACTAGATATACCCTAAATGTGGGATGATGTAACACGTAGGCCTAACACGTCGGCCTAAAAGGTAGGCCTAACACGTAATCCTAGCCCGGAATATTTGAATGCAGCAGAAACTATATTTTTTTGTTCATATATTATAAAATAAATATGTATATGTAATTTCGCATCCTTATCAACATTTCTTTCACATGAAACACTCAATATTATCACAAATTAATGAATCGTGGGACCTATTGCAAAACATATTCGATTGGGCATAATAAACAAATAAAAAAATAATAAAATATCAAACATTATAATTGTGTTTAGAGCAATGGAAGATTTTACATATTTTGGACAATTCTTATAATATCCCACCTACATAGGCTATCAAAGTGCTCAAGATGATTATCTGTTAGATTGAATTATTGGGTTGTGAATGAACATGCATGGCCTTAAAATGGGCAGACATAGGACCATGTTTAGTGTAAAAATTTGACCATAATTCTAAGTGGGCCTATGTACATGCAGCTGAAAGAAACTTCGTGAATCAAACGACAAAGTTATTGTAGGCTAACATGTTTTTCCAGAGGTATACGAAACACTAACCAATAAATCCTGAATAATATACTTTACGCACACAGGGTTTGCAAATGTGAACGGCTAACGGCTAAGTGCTGCTTGCTATCTTATAAAGAATTATATTTTAATCGCAGTTCACTTTCTAAGCATATATTCCGTCGAAATGAAATATTTATGTGTGCTATCAAATGCCTGAACAGCACAGGTCCTTCTTTAAAATGACATTCACCCACCGTCTCAGTTTCCCCCATGTCTATAGCCGAACTGATGGCGGTAGATTCGCCCTTCACCCTCCGGTCCATCTCGTCGATGACCCCCTGCATCTCGCCTCCGGGGAGCCCGTGGAAGAGCATCGTGGAGACTGGAGGGCTACACTTGCAAGCGTCTCCCTCAGATCTGCAGGCCAAAACTTCCATGAGACGCAAATTTAGCCCATTATGCATTTAAAGTGAATGGCTCCAATCTATTGTTTTAGAAAGTCAAAAAATCCAAGCCAAGAATGATGGTAGGCTACAAAAAAATAGAAAGATATTGAGAAAACATTGTCGTTTACAACACTGTGCTTTGTAATTGCAGGGATTATTCGAGTAAATATTCAGTTTTCAATATAGGCTATAGTTTACACCATCTTTGAACACGTTATGAAAATCATATAAAATATCCTACTATTTACAAACAATAGCTCAGAAGTGTTATAGAAACATACCAGCAAACCCCAATGTAAACTCTGGATCCAGTAACAGCGCTCAACTTGCAGATTTCAAGATGCACAAAAATGCACCAATTTCAGTCTGTCATCGAATTAAAGTGATCAAGGACTACTGAAACGTTCAACTTGCATTACGACCAAAATGGACAAGGCAAAAATTATTCCAAGAGACAATACAGAAAGAAAAAACAACTAAAAACACGGTAGAATTGTAGTGGTGAGTATCCTGGCCTCCACTCTTGAGTTCACAACAGCGAATTTCAATACTGCTTGTGGATGCTGGCGCAAAACATTTCAAAACCGACGAATATCGATCGAATATAACAGAAAAACAAACGCAAGGAAGGAATGCGTAAAAACGTACAATTGTTCGTGTCCAGCACGGGTTATTACAAAACAGACGTTCTTTTCTTACAGGTATCCAGCTCTTCGCAAAGCGATCACTGAGCTCTATGTGTGTGTGCAATTTAGGAGGAGGAGTTGACTATTGGTTCGATGAGTACAAATCTCTTATCAAGACTCTCCGCACCGGCCTCACAGCCTCGTTTCGCTTCCCACCTTCTCCGTACCTATAGCTACACTCCGCGCCTTTTCTACGGGGACTTGTACGTCACGCAGCTATTTCACTCGTTCATTGGTTTGCAAACGTCACCAAAATTATCCTTATTTCAATATTGCTCGAGTTTTAAATGTAAAAGCCCAAATGAAGACCGTTATGTCTTCTTGTGTTGTTCAGCGTTATTGTTTCCTTGTGGTCTTCGATGTCACTGAGATGATTATGAAGTTTTATTCATTTCTATAAAAGACAAAAGGATTTTTATAATATTTTGACTTTTCATGTAATTTAATCTCAGGACAGTTAGTGTTTACATAACAACGCATAAACATGAGCAAACACGAAGAACCTATTCAAAACGTATTTGCGCGTAAAAAGTTATGGTAAGGTCTCCAGTTTTTGGAAATTGTGTGATGTCAGAACCATGGTATGCACGTTACAGTAGAAACCTTATTTCTTTAGGTAATTATTTCTTTAGGTATGGACTGTACACTGCAATTCAGCTCTTAGCTGACAATTATGTGTACACCATTCAATAAACTAAACTAGAACTAAACGAAAATATAAGAAATATTAGTCATTTATAGATGCTGGAATTCAATCACACTCCCATTTGTGTCATTGCCAAACTACACTAGGGCTATGTGAGGAATCTACCTAGTCTGGGAATAGACTTAGCTCATGCATTAATTATATTTCACTGAAACGAATAGCATACTGTTTACAATCCTATTGATTGAATTTGAAAACAGAATACTCGGATTTGGCTATATATAACGAACATTATTATGCTTTCTGAGTTTATCACATTGGACGGTGAATGGGAACGCACTATGGCATGGTTGGCACAGTGCCGTGTGTGTGTGTGTGTGTGTGTGTGTGTGTGTGTGTGTGTGTGTGTGTGTGTGTGTGTGTGTGTGTGTGTGTGTGTGTGTGTGTGTGTGTGTGTGTGTGTGTGTGTGTGTGTGTGTGTGTGTGTGTGTGTGTGTGTGTGTGTGTGTGTGTGTGTGTGTGTGTGTGTGTGTGTGTGTGTGTGTGTGTGTGTGTGTGTGTGTGTGTGTGTTAATATGCGTGCCCGCGGCGTGTGTGATATTAAGTAGGCTAATCTTTCGTCCATCTCAGAAAAGTTACAGAAAATCATTGTTTGTTTTTCCCTTGTTTTGTTATATAACTGTAATCACTATTAACATAATGACACCATTGTTGTTTTTATTAATTGTAATAATTTGTAGTTTAGCCTTGCCAACTGATTGTGTAAAAGAAGAATGAGAAAATCAGAAAATGAACTATTGGGCAAACTACACCCCAGACAGACGGTCAATGTCTGACTCCGCGGTGGAGTGCCATCCATCTCAACAAAGGGAAAGTGACAGGTGAACAAATCACAGGTCCTTCTTTACCTTACTGCACCTCTTAGCGACGTCATCCTTTCGCTGCAGCCGCTGACTCCTGGACCATCTGTTCGTAACCCCAACAGGCACATTGGACAACACAATGCCCGGACCAGCTCCGTCGCAACAGCCGTGACTTAAACTCCAACAAAGAAGAACAACGCCTTCGGCCGCAGGGGACCCGGGCTCTCGGTCGCCCCCGACATCATACCACCAGCGCCGGGGCTGCAGCAGAATAGCTTGTGATTAATCCATGTAATTAACAGCCATTGAGCGTGTCCTTACACTGATTTTACCTCCATATTTCTTCATCTGGCTGTGGCTATATTGGCTAACTTTCTGGGACTCATTGATGGGTGGCCAGATGAGGCATCCGAAAAAAATATATATATTTTGTATTTTTTTTGAGGGGAACATTGGTTGTTTTAATTTAGCCACATAAAGCAATACGAATGTGCTTATTCTTTGGTTATGCCATACCCTTGACATAGATATTTACGCATTTTATCTACCTGGAAAACACATTTTTTCTTAACTATAAAAATAACAAAATCTGACAAATATCAATAGGCTATACTAATAATAATAATTCATTCTGTGTTATTTGAATACCTACGTATAGTTATTTTTCTTAGGGTAGTAGGCTATTATTTAAATAGGTAAATCAGTTGCTATGTACATAAACATTTCCTATAGGCCGATTACACGTTCATATCACCAACAATCCTCAATAAAGACAGCATGGATGTAAAGAGTGCTATCACTCAACCAAAAAGTGTTACTTTGCTTGTTATGTGAGGATTAGTTTCGTTTAGTCACGCGAAGCTGGGAGCCTATACTGTCGACACACAAATGCTCGCGTGCCAAATGAGACGTGTATTCCATCGTTTGCGATTCGTAACGCATCCCGTCTGCCTTGGATAGCTTGTTCTTCTGAAACACACCGGGAGAAAACGTCTTATTCTCAGGGGTCCCGGTGCTGTATACATGGCCATAATTGATGACACAATATTATTATTCTGCCTAGAATGCTGCTGGACACAGCGTAGTGCCATTCAAACATATGCAGCGTCCCATAAAACAAATACATACAATATTAGGCGTTTCACTTTATACAATAGCGACCTCAGTCAACATACAATGAATGTCTCGTCAAGATAATCGTTTTACTAACTAATCAGAGATAATATACATAATAGTTCTACTAATCAGACATTATGTTATGGACATTTACTTAATGAAACATAGGCTTTCAAATAACCTATAGTTTTCCTATAGACATTAAATCAGTGAATACAGTTTATGCATTTCCATGTCATATTTTTACATGGGGTTATGCTACAACCACAATGCATTATTTTCTTACAGTTTTGTGGTAAATAAATGAACAGTAACAAAAAGCAGTGCATATTTTGCTATAGGCCTACTTCATAATTCTCCAATTAATAGATTATTTTGAGGATACCCATCCTCACCAGCATAATGTATCTTGCCTTAGGTTCATTTAAAGGGACCTTTCAAAAAATGTAAACTTTATATAAATCATCTCCAGCACCACCCCAACATCAACATATGTGAAAATTGGCGTTTCTATGTTTTGTTGTAAAAAAAGTAGAGGAATATAAGTGTTTCACATGACATAATCGGTGTGCATCATGTGATTTTAACCAATTGTGAATAGGCATTGCCTACTAATCGTCTACTAATTGGTTGATGATGTCACTGGAAACACATCTTTTTACTACATATTTGTTTTATACCATTTTCACATATGTTGATGTTGGGGTGGTGATGGAGATGAATATGAAATTGATAATTGTTGAAATTTCCCTTTAATACCACATCAAATATTATGTTTTATCAAACAGCTGGGGAAAAAACACGCAGGAGACATTTTCCCCTGTGTCATCCCTGCACAATGACTCCATTAGGCTATCAACATTCAAGTATTTAAGGATGTACAGTATCGTATCTGTAGGCTTTGTCAGTTAAGTTCATCACGTTGTGGATGTTTCTTCCATTCAGAGAAACTCACAAACATCACCTGGTTCTCTCATTGAATAAGAATGTCTGCCCAGTATATCCTTGAGTTTGAGCGAGCCTCGTTAGTATATTTTTTTTGGCCCGCGTGATGCTTCGGTCCTTATTTATCAGTGCGTGCGCTTCAAACAGCTCTTAATGAGATCTGTGATATCGTGGGGAAGTGGGGTATTAACTTCATGACTACTTAGAGTGAACATCTACCTTGAGAATATTTCCCGTGTATAAAAAAAATGGCGGGACAAGGCAAGACGAGGATTTGCTAAATCACTGAGTAAAATTGAGCTGAACTATTTATTTGTTCTTCAAAATTAATAAGACACATTTAATTGATTGGCCTATTCAAATATGGTCGGGGTCAGTGTCAAACGAGAGAATGGGCCTGTGACGTGAGAAAGGAGTGAATTCAGTGGTAGGTTGCATGTGTTTCTGATTCAGTGTTGGAGGCTTCAAGGATAACATTTAAGCATGTCCAACACTTTCACATTGACAGGCTTGGAGTCTTTGCGCTTGCCAAAGGCGCGAGCGCATGCTGCCAAGACTGGCGAAGCATATGGCACATTTTCGCTCATACATTCAAACGATATGTTATTGTGTATCACTTAGGCCTACTTAACCTCCCGAAGCGAAGAGCCTGAGCAAATAATGGATTGGAGAAGGATTGTGGAAAAGAAATAAAGTCCTTCGGATCTTTTGAGTGAGAAACAATGATGTTTGCAGCTTTTATCCAAACATCCAACACCACACACTATTTGGGTTTTGATGTAGTTATTAAGGTTTGGAGCTCATCGTGAAAACAAACACAAGAATATCCCAATGACTCGGAAAATAATAAATATTTTGCCCTTTTAGGTGCTGTGTCTTGAGATTTCCCAATCGAGCCTATCATTTCCCTCTTCATTGAATACTTCAACCAGTCACTTCTGATTTATGTAATTAGTGCTTGTTTGTGCGCGCGCGCCCCTGAGCGTGTGTGTGGGTCTGTAGCGCCACCCGCTGAACATGCGCCAGCGACTCTATTTCTCACTCAGGAGTGATATGGCGTATTAGAAAAAGCTGGTTTCTGCAGGTTGCCAAATAGCACAGCATGGATTATCTAATTTATTGGACATCTTTCAAAACATAATGCATGTTTGTTTACACGATTGAATGTTTATTTCATCCTACTCTACATGTTAATTTCAAAACATGAAACCTGTATATCGGCCTTTGAGTGTGAGAGATGTTAAAAGTGTCCTTTTATTAGTTAGCTCTATAATTTAAAATATGGGGAGATAATCGTACATATGGGATAATGTCATTTATTTGTTCTTAGCATAGAAGTTCACTTTGGAAATAAGTTGTAAAACAACAAACGAAAACGAACGAGTGAACTTAAATAACATTTCTAATCCTCTCCACTTGTTTGAGGTAAAGGGGATCCGAATATCACTTGCTGAGTAATAATTAACTCGATGTTGGGTCAACAATGTGTAATTTAGAATAGCCTATTACAACAGCTTATGACGGTTTAACAAACAACATTATAAGAAGACCAGTGAAATCAATGAACCTGCAACAATGAGATAGCAACAGTTGAAAAGAAACCGTTACAAAAGGTCTAAATGATTTTACATTGAATACCACAACTCAAATACCTCGGGATTTCGACGTGTATCAAGGTGTACTATGGTAGGATTTAGTTACACATACAGCCTATCTGTAATCTATTCAATTAAAACAACGTGGAGGCGCAGAAAAGCCCCCCTCGTAGCACAAACACGAAAGAGCCTTGGTACGTCCTAAATCCGTATGCAAATAAAAACTCATGTAATACCCTTAATTGAATAAATGCATATTTATCATTTACGTCTTCTGTCTGGAATAATGTTAGCTCATGCATTAAACATAAAGTTACCCACGTCTGCGCGCGTGGATAAAATATGATATTGTGAGGATTTGTTGAACAGAGTTTAGTGGTATCTTGTATTCTCACTCTCCAACATGTGCTCTTATCTTCTTTAAAGGTCCAATGCAGTCAACACGTGATTTCCTGTGTTTTATATATATTTCCACACTATGAGGTTGGAATAATACTGTGAAATTGTGGAAATTATGATAATGGTTTTTAGTGTGATGGCTGTTTGAAAAGACCACCTGAAAGGTCAGCCTGTTTTGGTGGGATGGAGTTTTCCCCTGCCTGGTGACACACCAGGCCGTTAATTAGTTAATAGACCAATAGAAAAAAAGAGTTCCAAACCTCTCTGCCAATAACAGGTCATTTTCAGTTTCCCACTCCCCACTCAGACAACTCCCAGACAGTCAGCAAATTTCTTGCTTGAGAAATTGCTCTTTGCTAAGAAGCTGACCAGAAAACAATCACAGAAAAGTACTTAATTCTTACCCAGAAATGATTTGATATTGAGATCAAAATGGCTACATAGGAGCTTTAAATAAATTCCCACCTGTGGATAAAGCAGATTACCTCCGTCTCCCTGTGCACAGGTCAGCCCACTACCAGCACTAGCAGCAGCACCAGCAGCAGAAGCAGCACCACCAGCACCACCAGCACTACCACCATCAATAACACCAGCACCAGCACCACCAATACCAACACCACCGCCACCAGCAACACCAGCACCAACACACTAATACTTTTGTCTCCTGTTTGTCAGTTTATTTGTTTTTGGTAAAAGTATAAAGATCTTTAAACACCGTTATTTATGTGTTCTATGTATTCATGTCGCTGGTAATCTTTTGTTTAATCTCTCAACGTCTGCGTTCAAAACGCTTTCTCTGGTCTCCTTTTGCCCTGGAAGTCTACATCCATTTGGATTCCCCTTCGCGCGTAATTTATGATGCACCTTGTCACCAAGGTTCCTGCATTTATGGGGCTCACTGGATTCAGGGACCATGATCAAATCGCGTGCGCGTTTCCACACATGATATCGTGCGCCTGGCACAGTGGCACAGTGGCACAGCTCCCCATTGCTCGCTTTCACATGTCAGTTTTACATTTCAAATAATAATACATTATTTATATTTCTTGATATGGAGAGTCTAATTAATAATAAGATACTCATAACATATGGAATAAAAAAAATGCAGCAATCCAATGTATTATCAACGCAGAGGGCAACCATCTTGCTATAAAGTAGCCTAGTTGGCATACAATTGGGAATCAACTCAACTGTTTTGGTTGTGGCCCTATGCATTGACTAGAAATCGTTATTCATATGTACGTTTTATTTGATTGAATAGAACACGTCAATATTGTATGCTCTCTATTCTTTAAATTCAAGTGCATCTATAATTTAAAAACTGCGCTATGATGTTGTTTCAACACTGCGCGTTTACTTGCGCGCAATGGGTTTGTTTACTTTGCGCGACTAGAATGAATTTAGTGATATATTGTTATTTTTCTGTTTTTGGGCTGGGACCCCAACTTTACTCGCTAATAAGTTCAGGACTTTCCCTTTGCCTTCCCTTCCGATACACCGAACGAAAAAGCCCACTTCACATTTAAATCCCTCACCCTAATCCTCATTGTTCGTTTAAAATGAAGGGGAAATTGGATTTCTCTGTCTGCGTGTGTGTGTGTGTGTGTGTGTGTGTGTGTGTGTGTGTGTGTGTGTGTGTGTGTGTGTGTGTGTGTGTGTGTGTGTGTGTGTGTGTGTGTGTGTGTGTGTGTGTGTGTGTGTGTGTGTGTGTGTGTGTGTGTGTGTGTGTGTGTGTGTGTGTGTGAAAGAGAGAGAGAGAGGAAGCGAGAGAGAGAATTGAATTGAACTGAGAGCGAGAGAGTGTGAGAGGGAAAGACAGTGTGAGAGAGGGATGGAAAGAAAGAGAAGTAGAAAGAGAGGGGGGCATCTTGGGGGTGGTGGGTGGTGGATGGTTATGAACGCATGCACAATGCATTAAATGTATACACATATGTTTAATTGTTTAATGATAAGCTAAAAGCCAATTAAGTTTGATAAAATCATATTTCACGATGTTCTCCTGAGTTGCGCTGTATTATTATTCATTGTGTACATTAACGAGTGCACCAATAAACTGGCATTAGAAAGAAGGTCCTCTATCTCATCATATTAAATATGCATCTTCAAGTCCTATAACCAATTTATATTTCATTTCATATAGTCAGACAAGAACCACATACATTGTAAATAACAGAATATAAGGCCACTCAGGTGCTTTCGCAATAAGCCTGTATGTCACGAGAGTACCAAACCACAGCCGTGGAATATGGACGATGGACTAATGTGCATTTGAATGAGATGTTGACACCTAAAAACACCTGGATTTGAAAACACTGATGTGGTCCACAGCTAAACATGTACAGTAAGAAGTCGATTAGGCCTATCTGTTTGAAAATCTGTCCAACAGGAGAAAATGACCGTAAAGAGAGTTAGAGAGACTCTCCAAAGTATTGTCGTCGTGACTCGTGGTAATGTCCTTATAAGGGTGAGAGTACACAACACATAGCCTAATGGGGAGGGGGTTCTGAACACAGTGACCCAATTTCTCTTGACCGATGGGTTTTTAGACGTTTTTAATTGTGCATCTCAGGCCAACCGATATTTGGAACAATTTACTTACGAAAACACATTAAAGTTGTGTAAGAGCATATCAATATTTTATGTTCTTCCGTATCTTTCAGATGCTTATCTCTTAGTAATATAATCATTCATCTTATGCTAATGTTGACAATACCAGGCTCATTTGTACATTAGAATACAAAGAGAGAGAGAGAGAGAGAGAGAGAGAGAGAGAGAGAGAGAGAGAGAGAGAGAGAGAGAGAGAGAGAGAGAGAGCGAGCTAATAAAAGTAATTGAATGTGAACAATGAAATCGTTAAATCATCATCATGGTAAGTGTAACTAATGTGTTATGACTTGGAACACTTTAATGCAAATAATGACTTTGTCATTTTGATTAGGCTCATTAGTATTGCACAGCATTCTTAACGAAACGAGTAATTTGGGCATACACATTCGATGCAATCCATAGCATTAATTCAAGGGTAATCTAAAACGTCGTGGTTTTTTTGTATTACGAATTGACCTACAGTAGCCTATATCTTATTCATTTGTGCTTTTATTTCTTGTGATTTCTTAGTCAAATCACATTTGGTGTGTAGCCTATGCTATTTCTATCCTATCATTTTCCAACCAAGGACAACAACATCTCATATCCTTGTCAACACGATCCACATTTTTTAAAATTAAACTATGATTTATTTTTCTTGCGAAAATGAAATAGCACTTTTATCCTAATAACTTGAGAAGCACACTTGAATTGAGCGCAATATGCGCAAAAGTTAGTTGTACATTACTTTGAATTATATTTTCTGAAACAGAGGTTGCAAGGTCACCGACACGTGCAATTTCAAAAATAATTAGCATCATTCTACAGTTCTAGCCTAACTGTAGAACAACTAGGCGGCTGATTAGGCTATCAAAATAAATACCTGCAGTTTTTTAAAACTTTAGTATATAGTAGGATGCAGTATATATAACGCAGCTATCAAATATCATATTGTGGACATTTGCAATTGTTTCCATCCCAGTCTCACTGTAGCAGGAGAAAGTGTCGAGACTCGAACTGTAGTTCCCCACCACTAGCCACCAGTGTAATAGGAGTGAGTGGGAGCATAACGGAAACTCGAACTGCAGCATGTATGCTCTGGACTTGCTGGCAATGATAAAGGGATGACATTGCAGAATGAACCAACCGGCACATTTTGTCCCGTGCGTCAATGGACAGAGCATTCTTAGAATGTAGAGTTCATCATACTGAGAAAAACAGTATGTGTGAACAGAACAAAATTGGATAGTGCATTGTCAAGCACGTTTGTTTGGTAATCACTGTTTCATTCTACTGTGGCAAATTAAACGGCTCATTTCGTCTGCATCATGCGACTGAAACGTAGCCGAAGATTGGCTTTGTGGTACATGTAGTTCATAGGGAGGCAGCGAGAGGTTGCAGATACATACATGTTTTGCTCCTACGGGACTACAAGTCCCACGGTTCAATGTGCGTTGGTAGCGTGATCCGCTCGAGGAGACCATGGCGATACCCAGGACGTTCTGACGGGCTATCAGAAAAATAGCCCTCGAAAAACGGATCAACGCCCCATATAAACGACACTAGACTTGGACACTGTGAGACATAAAAATGGGGTCCCGTATCAAGTAAGAGCAGTTTCTTTTTTCCTTTCCCTTGTTTCCCAAATGCTAATAGGATACATTGTTTGCGCGAGTTAAGAGGGAGGGAGAGAGAGGCAGTGCAAGGCCCAGACTTGTTGCGACAGACTGAACGATTTGTTTACCGGAACATTCAGCATTTAGTGAACAATAGTAATATTTGCTCATCAATGAGAGTATGCCACACATACTGTATGCAGAGAACTCAACTATGGATATGCATACATCTCTGTTTTCTCAATATGCCCCGCTGTCTA
This sequence comes from Oncorhynchus gorbuscha, assembly GCF_021184085.1. Classification (NCBI taxonomy): domain Eukaryota; kingdom Metazoa; phylum Chordata; class Actinopteri; order Salmoniformes; family Salmonidae; genus Oncorhynchus; species Oncorhynchus gorbuscha. Next base: position 74,234,059 of record NC_060183.1, on the reverse strand, counting down.
GCTCTCGACAATGTATGGAAGGGAATGTAAACATTTGAGGCAGACAAGGTTGGTCTATTAATGTAACCTGGTTTACACCACATCCATGCCTACAGGGCATATGTTCTGTGGATGGAATGAGTTCAATGTATTGGAACATGCCCATTGCGGAATGAACCGATGTTTTGGCTTATTGATACAATGTTATACAGTCTAGCCTTTCCGCCCATCATTAAAATGGTGCCAGCTACAATTGCTACACTGTATTGATGGTCATGTATCACTGAAATGGACAAGGGTAACTTTACATTGTGCTTCCGGTACAATAGGCTACAGTAGCCTAGCCTATGTGTGGCAACTATGCAGGTGACCTGTAAAGTTAATTATATGGACTTTTCTGATGCAGTATGAATAGGCTACTCAATGACCAGTCCATTGACTTACAGTAGCCTAGGCCTGCACCAAACTCATCCAATGGCAGTATAACAATAACTGTCATGTTACAACAGATGCCCTTATTTCTGTCAATGATATCAGTGTCTTGTGTTAAAACCCAAAAGGCATGATCTTGTTTTTATTTCAGATAACCAAAGTTACTTTGCCTCTTATTAGAACACCATGTTACAGTGGTAGTTTTATGGCCTTTGTGAAGTATTATATTACTGAAAGTATACTTAATCTTAGGCTATTTTGCCCTATAGGCCTACTGTGCTATATTTTCCATCTAAATGGCAAGTGTCCAACAAAACACTTCCCTTACCCTTCTTCCTTCACGGTGGAAGATAGTTCCCTGTAAAAGTGACACCATTGTATCCTGTGTTAGTGTACCCACCCACTTTGCCCAGAGTGGGCTAAAATGCCCTTTGTTGATGAAATTTCAATTCCTGTTATAAAATACATTTTAGCAGGACAAATCTGATTCTTTGTGTTCTGAATTGATCAGTAAGGTCTTTCTCTAACGTATCATTAACATTATATATAAAAAAGTGGATTTTGTAACCTAATACATTCGATAATAAGCACAAGGTCTGTGGACAGAGCGGTGCAGCTTTCTCACCAAAACCTTTGAGGATTTGACATTTTTTGGTCATTGTCTTTCAAGTTGTTTCCATGGGTTGCAAATAGCAAAAGCGGCATGACACGAGCTGAATTAAATGTAAAATGCTTTGAAAATAAAAAGCTTGTGGTATGCTTTGACATTTCACAGAGATATGCACATTTTTGTGAGAAGTCTTTGAAAAATAACAGGAACTCCGCATTCATATGTCCAGCGTATACTAAAATATGAAAATTCTACATGTCACGTCTCAAAATCGATATCTATCTTACCACTATATTGTTTTACTTCTTCCGGATTGGAGAAGAAAGATAACGAATTCAATGGTGAGCCTGTCAGGTAGCTTTAATTCTCACCCAACATCCAGCCTAGCTGACGCCATGCTATTTTCCAGATTTGAGGTTTGGAACATTGATTTTCTTAGAGGACTATCTACACAATTAACATATTACATTACCCATTGGTCAAAATATGCATTTTTGATTGGACACCCTACCTATAGCCATATAATGTTACAACGTGAATGATAAGTATGCCTAACCTGTTTTCTATTTATTTGGGTTATGGCTACTGTTGGAAGGTGGGCGAGAAGGAAAGTAATAACCTGGGTTGCTCACGGTAATAGGTCTATAATGTCACTTCCTTACCGTTGTAGTATTTAGAGGATGTAAAAAAACAAACAATGCTGACTGATCATACAATATATGCAACCAGGCTGTGTACTCAGATTGAGGTTGTAGTTGTTACATTATTAAGCAGACATTTGATAAGATTTCAATTTGATACTTTTCACCCACACACAGACTGTAGCTGTTTTGAAATGTTATCAAATCGTATTGAAGGTCAGTTTTGTGTGGCGTCTGAACAACCATTTGTCACTGAAGAGCATTTAGGTCTGGTTGCTGTGGCTGACTAGAGGCTGACCTTTGCCCTCTATTTCAGGGACAACCCTGAGGCCACTTTCGAGGTGTACCTGGAGGTGACCCATCCTGGAACCACTGGCTCTGGTAAGTCCCCCCCCCCCCACCCCAATGTGTCAGAGGAAACACAGTTCAACTGACAACCGAAGTCAGCCTGCAGGTGCCCGGCCCTCCACAAGGAGTTGCTTGAGTGCGATGAGCCAAGTAAAGCCCCCCCGGCCAAACCCTCCCCCATCCCGGGCAATGCTGGGCCAATAGGTGCGCCGCCCTATGGGACTCCCGGGATAGATCCCCAGGATGTCGTGATGCTGCAACTCTGCGATGCAGTGCCTTAGACCGCTGCGCCACTCGCAAAGCCCAAAAACAATGACTTTTAACCCTTGCACATCCAACTGATGGGCGAAGCCCCTGTTGGATATTATGAATGCAGCATCTTCCTCGGTCAGGTTGAATGGGGTTGGTGGGTGTTTTTGTTGTTATCACACCTTCTATGGCTGCGCTGTAACGATCACAGTCGTATGCCATACATAACATGTTTATAAGGAATGCATAAGCATTTTACGAAGGCTTATGTCAACAACTGCTAGTTTGTGTGTCACTGTGCTCATGGATGTTGACGTTAAATTACTTTTAGTTTATGAAGGTGTTATAGGAATCCTTGTTGACTACTACACACATGTCTTTATAACATACACATACCCTAAACCTAACCCTATTAAACACACACACACACACACACACACACACACACACACACACACACACACACACACACACACACACACACACACACACACACACACACACACACACACACACACACACACACACACACACACACACACACAGTATGACATAGAATTATATAACTCATAAAGGCCCTGCTGGGCAAAGGTCAGATCTGAGTCCCATCCTCGGGAACCCTCTGTCAGGGGAGCCAGTTCGCCCACTGACCACAGTAATATGATGGATGGTCTTACAGTCGATTCTCCCTTTGGAATAGGGCAGCCTTTTAAAAAAGTGCTGTCAAGACAACATTGTGGGTGTGGTCTGTCTTTGACCCCATAGATTACACGTCAGCAAAAATGAGGTGATTCAAAGACCAAAAGTATCCTTGAGGACAGATATTTTTTTTCAGATGCTGCTCAAAGAGAAAGTGAACATGAGTTCAGAAGACTCTCTCTGCATAACTTCATCGTGTATCAGACAGTGGCGGGCACGTGGTGCAGGTGACATGGCTGAAGAAATTATTTGACACAGTTGTCAATTTCAGACTAGTCTATCAAATCAAATCAAATTTTATGTGTCACATGCTTCGTAAACAACAGGAGAGGACTAACAGTGAAATGCTTACTCACGGGCCCTTCCCAACAATGCAGAGAGAAAGAAAATAGAGAAATAATAGCAAAGTAAAACACTTCATTCTAATAGTACATACTGTGAGTAACGATAATTTGGCTATATACACAGGGTACCAGTACCGAGTCTATGTGCAGGGGTACGAGGTAATTAATGATGTATGTGTGTGTTTTTTGTGAGTGTATTGGATGTATAGTCTGTGTTTTTGTGAATGTAGTGGGTGTTCAAGTGTGTGCGTGACTGAGAGGTAGGTGTGTGTGTGTGAGTCTGTGAATGAGAGGGAGAGGTAGGTGTGTGTGTAACTTGAGAGGTAGGTGTCTGTGTGTGTGTGTGAGTGAGAGATGTGTGTGTGTGTGTCTGTGAATGAGAGAGAGAGGTAGGTGTGTGTGTAACTTGAGAGGTAGGTGTCTGTGTGTCTGTGTGTGTGTGTGTGTGTGTGTGTGTGTGTGTGTGTGTGTGTGTGTGTGTGTGTGTGTGTGTGTGTGTGTGTGTGTGTGTGTGTGTGTGTGTGTGTGGGTGTGTGTGTGTGTGTGTGTGAGTGAGAGAGAGATGTGTGTGAGTGAGGTGTGTGTGACTGAGAGATATGTGTGTGTGTGTGAGTGAGAGAGAGAGAGAGATTAGTGAGTGTTTGTACATGTGTTTGCTTGTGGGAAATGGTGCAGGTGTGTGAGTGCATTGATTGTCTTTGCGACTGCATTTCTGTGTGTCAGTGTGAAAGAGAGAGGTGTAAATATTGAATTATGTAATCATATTGTAAGAATGTTCTGATCTGGGCTAGACCACCATGTTGTAATCAGGCCTCCTCAAGCCACAAGATCTGGAAGTAACTAATACTTCCTTCCCATCACACACACTTGAGCTAATTAGCATGCATTTTTGCATTGATTGCAATGATGCTAGCAAAGCAGCCTAATGGAGACTATTAAGGATGTTAGGGATTTACGCTAGTAAGATAGACTTTCTTAATACCTTACTCTACTGTTGCTACAGTACAATGACAATTCCCCTATTCTTGTCAAACCTCAAACCACATACAAAACACTTCCTGTACTCTTTTGACTCTGCTATTTCTTTCTCTCTCTCTTTCTCATTCTCTCTTCATTCTCTCACTCTCTGTCTGTCTCTCTATTTCACTTTCTTTCTACATTCTCTCTCTCTCTCCCTCTCTCAATTCAATTTAAGGGCTTTATTGGCATGTTAAACATGTTTACATTGCCAAAACAAGTGAAATAAATTATAAACACTTAGTGAAATAAACAACATTTGCAGTAAACATTACACTTACAAAAGTTCAAAAAAATAAAGACATTTCATGTCTCTCTCTCTTTCTGTCTCTCGCTCTCGCTTTCGCTCTCGCTCTCTTTCTCTCTTTCTCTCTCTGGCTCTCTGGCTCTCTCTCTGGCTCTCTCTCTGGCTCTCTCTCTCTGGCTCTCTGGCTCTCTGGCTCTCTGGCTCTCTCTCTCTCTCTCTCTCTCTCTCTCTCTCTCTCTCTCTCTCTCTCTCTCTCTCTCTCTCTCTCTGTCTCTGTCTCTGTCTCTGTCTCTGTCTCTGTCTCTGTCTCTGTCTCTCTCTCTGTCTCTCTCTCTGGCACTCTCTCTGGCTCTGTCTCTCTATCTCTCTGCTCTGTCTTCCTCTCTCTGGCTTTGTCTCTCTGTCTCTATCTCTCTCTATCTCTCTCTGCTCTTTCTTTCTTTCTTTCTTTCTTTCTTTCTTTCTTTCTTTCTTTCTTTCTTTCTTTCTTTCTTTCTTTCTTTCTTTCTTTCTTTCTTTCTTTCTCCATTCAATTCAATTCAAGGGGGCTTTATTGGCATGGGAAACGTGTTAACATTTCCAAAGCAAGTGAGGTAGATAATATACAAAAGTGAAATAAACAATAAAAATGAACGGTAAACATTACACATAGAAGTTTCAGAACAATAAAAACATTTCAAATGTCATATTTTGTATATATATAGTGTTGTAACGATGTGCAAAAGGGAAAATGAGTAAACACATATGGGTTGTATTTAGAATGGTGTTTGTTCTTCACTGGTTGACCTTTTCTTGTGGCAACAGGTTATAAATCTTGCTTCTGTGATGGCACACTGGTATTTCACCCAGTATATATTTTTGAGTTTATCAGAATTCGTTCACTCTCTCTCTTTCTCTCTCTCTTTCTCTCTCTTTCTCTCTCTCTTTCTCTCTTTCTTTCTCTCTTTTTCTTTCTCTTTCTTTCTTTCTCTCTCTGGCTCTCTCTCTCTCTCTCTCTCTGGCTCTCTCTCTCTCTCTCTCTCTGGCTCTCTCTCTCTCTCTCTCTCTCTCTCTGTCTCTCTCTCTCTCTCTGTCTCTCTCTCTCTCTCTCTGTCTCTCTCTCTGGCACTCTCTGGCTCTCTCTCTGGCTCTGTCTCTCTATCTCTCTGCTCTGTCTTCCTCTCTCTGGCTTTGTCTCTCTGTCTCTATCTCTCTGTCTCTATCTCGCTCTATCTCTCTCTGCTCTTTCTTCCTCTCTTTCTTCCTCTCTTTCTTTCTTTCTTTCTTTCTTTCTTTCTTTCTTTCTTTCTTTCTTTCTTTCTTTCTTTCTTTCTTTCTTTCTTTCTTTCTTTCTTTCTTTCTTTCTTTCTTTCTTTCTTTCTTTCTTTCTTTCTTTCTTTCTTTCTTTCTTTCTTTCTTTCTTTCTTTCTTTCTTTCTTTCTTTCTTTCTTTCTACATTCTCTGTCCCTCAAGAGAGGGGAGTCCTCTTTGTTAACAGGGAAACTATTAACTGAGGGAGAGTTAATCAGAGTCATGGCGAAAGGAGGCAGCATTTACATGTCAATTGGCTGCTGCCGCACGCTACATGGGCCTGCTTTATTCCCATTCACTTATAGGGGACGGGGGTCATGTTTGCTCAAGAGACTAATAAGGCTTGGTTCCAATATCTACACCAGCAAACCTCGTAGATTGCATGCCCAGTGTATTGCCTGTTCTAATGCATTGGGCATGCTAGTATGTACACTACCATTCAAAAGTTTGGAGTCACTTAGACATTTCCTTGTTTTTGAAAGAAAAGTAAAAAAAAATTTGCCCAATAAAATAACATCAAATTAATCAGAAATACAATGTAGACATTGTTATGTTGTCAATTACTATTGTAGCTGGAAACGGCTGATTTTTAATGGAATATCTTCATAGGCGTACAGAGGTCCATTATCAGCAACCATCACTCCTGTGTTCCAATGGCACGTTGTGTTAGCTAATCCAAGTTTATCATTTTAAAAGGCTATTTGATCATTAGAAAACCATTTTGCAATTATGTTAGCACAGCTGAAAACTTGTTCTGATTAAAGAAGCAATTAAACTAGCCTTCTTTAGACTAGTTGAGTATGTGGAACATCAGCATTTGTGGGTTAGATTACAGGCTCAAAATGGCCAGAAACAAAGAGCTTTCTTCTGAAACTCGTCAGTCTATTCTTGTTCTGAGAAATTTAAGGCTATTCCATATGAGAAATTGCCAAGAAACTGAAGATCTCTTACAACCCTGTGTACTACTCCCTTCACAGATCAGCACAAACTGTTTCTAACCAGAATAGAAAGAGGAGTGGGAGGCCCCGGTGCACAACTGAGCAAGAGGGCAAGTACATTAGAGTGTCTAGTTTGAGAAACAGACGCCTCACAAGTCCTCAACTGGCAGCCCGAAATACAATATTTTTGGTAATTTAACATATATCTTACAGTGGTTTAGATGGTACAGTGATTCTATACACCTGCTTGTTTTGTGACTTGAACTGAAATTTTGGCAAACTATTCACATTTTTGCCACTCTGAAATGGCAGAGGGATTTCTGCATATTGCACCATTAGGATATTTTCTAATTTCTCTACCTCATGAGGAGGGAGGATAATGATAGTTCACAGAAGTAACAAGTGAAGGTAGACCTACCAATTACTTATAGTGTTTCTACTGATATAAATTTGGTTTATGATTTATTAAGTGATTAAAACGTGTCATTTTGTTACAAATTCGGTAACAGAACGACAAATAAAAATCTGTAGCAGAATGACTGCAACTGATTTAATTGGCTGCAATAGGAATTGGTAGTAGTCACAAACCACAGCTGGGTCACGTCTTCTAGGGATGTAAACATTCACCAATATGCATTGGTCTTGATTGAAATGTTTAAGATATATGACTGCATCGGTCCATGGACCCCAAACCGATCCAAATGTCGCATGCATCAGTCAGAAAATCCATTCAAACATCGGCGCTTTACTGAAACGTTTTGCTCATATTACTTTCTACCTTCCGAAAACACCTAGTCTCTCGTGACAAGTGATGCGCCCTCTCCTTCAGTGTGGAACCAATGATGTAACTGTGTTGACAGCCATTGATCTACAAGTCATTTTGTATGCCGAACAAACCCAGGGAATATCAGTATCCGAGTCAAACTGCACACTGTGCTCCCTCGCGCGCTGACCAACGTGAGGTAGAAGATCTGTTCCTGGTCTTGTAAATCTGCACCGCACCATCAGCGTTCTAATGCTAAAATAGCTTGCGTGATATTAGGCTTTATTAGTTGAGTGACAACCAATGTAATTTGCTTGGTTATTGTTATCTGAGCGCTGTTGAAAATGTTGTTTTACCATAATAAAAGTAAGTTACCGGAGACAACTCTCATCTGGATGTATAGGCTACCTGCTGAACTGGCTTACTGTAGATTTGATTTAGATTGTTCAGGTTCACCATCAGCAATAGTTCTGCTTTAAACAATGAGTGTACAGTATATGGTCATTTTTAGATATACAGGTTAAATTTGATCATTTTATAACTGCGTATCCAAAGAAAGTCAATAAAAACTCCCAAATGGTCAAAACCATTTGATTTAGAGATGGGGATTAAATATTGATACATTACTAACTCTTTCATTCATCTGGAAAACTGACGAGTTAATTAATGGGTGATGGTTATTCCAGAACCGAGGTGGGGGGGACAATAGACATACATAATACACATGAATGTACATCAGCTCAGAGAGGCCCAGGTCACGAGGTCCATCAGTAGCAGGTTTTCATTTAGAAATGGGAAATGAATGTGTTGATGCACCAAATGTTACCCCCTTAAATAATAATAATAAGGATGTTTGTGCATCGAATCACACTGAATTCCTTCTCTAATCAAACCAAACCGTTTCAATCGAAAACGTATCGTTCCTTTATCTTATCAGAGCCCATGTATCTAGCTAGATATGTATCCAATCGTCTTGAAAGGGAAGGATGCACATCCCTACAGTCCTCTCTTCCATGCCGTTATGTTCAGCTCATAGGATCTCCTGCTACAATCCTCTCTTCCTTGCCGTTATGTTCAGCTCATAGGGTCTCCTGCTACAATTCTCTCTTCCATGCCGTTATGTTCAGCTCATAGGGTCTCCTGCTACAATCCTCTCTTCCTTGCCGTTATGTTCAGCTCATAGGGTCTCCTGCTACAATCCTCTCTTCCATACTGTTATGTTCAGCTCATAGAGTCTCCTGCTACAATCCTCTCTTCCATGCCGTTATGTTCAGCTCATAGGGTCTCCTGCTACAATTCTCTCTTCCATACTGTTATGTTCAGCTCATAGGGTCTCCTGCTACAATCCTCTCTTCCATACTGTTATGTTCAGCTCATAGGGTCTCCTGCTACAATCCTCTCTTCCATGCCGTTATGTTCAGCTCATAGGGTCTCCTGCTACAATCCTCTCTTCCATGCCGTTATGTTCAGCTCATAGGGTCTCCTGCTACAATCCTCTCTTCCATACTGTTATGTTCAGCTCATAGCTGTTTTCTTTATCTTACTGGTCGTCAAAGCGAGAGTGTGAAAACCCCTCACTCTCTCTCCAGTTAATGTCACCTCTTCCGGCTCTTACTGACACCTGCCAATGAGCCCCCTCTCTTTCGATTTAGTGTAACCAGCCCTCTAGCCCGCTGAGCACCGACCGACATCCATGGATATTTAAAAAAAGTTGGAATTTGGTCAGTCCAAATCTGAACAAATCATCAATGTCTGTTTCACAAGTTTGGACAGTACAGTACAGTAGAGTAAAGTAGAGTACAAGTCAGTACTGCAATGTAAAGTTTAGTACAGTAGAGCACATCATTTACTGTATTGTACTGTGCTTTACTATACATGCCCTGACGAATTGAGGCTGTTCTAAGGGCAAAAGGGGGTGAAACTCAATATTAGCAAAGGGTGCCTAAAATTTAGTACACTCAGTGTACACTATTTCTTTGAAAAAGCTGACAAGGATTAAATGTCAGGAATTGTGAAAAACTAAGTTTAAATGCATTTGGCTAAGGTGTATGTAAACTTCCGACTTCAACTGTATGTGACTGTAATACATCTTATTATTATCTATTACTGTACTAGGCTGGGTTCTACTAAGCTGTATTCTGATGTTCAATCTTGTGAAACATAGATGTCTATGATTGGTACAGATTTGATCCGGACCAACCAAATTTGGTCTTGTTTGGGGGCGGAGCTCATTAGAATAATAGCCAGTGTGTAGAATAATACCCAAACATGCAAATGAGGATATGACATTTTTCTACCTATTCAGGATACATCACCATGAAGAGAATGACATTCATCATTCTGCATTTGTGTATAGTACAGATCAGGGAAAACTGATGTCATTCTGTTTAGATCATTCTGTTACTGGGTGTTAATCCACTTCACTTGCTGTAGTTCAATAACCAAAATAGTATCATAGCTGACACCCCATTCTTTCTTTCATGTTTATTCAGAGTAGATATTTAAGTTTTTGGAAGACATGTTCACATAAAAAAACGGAGGGAGATTTTACCGTCATTCTGTTACCAAACTATACATCTGCCCTGTTCTTCCAGTAAATGTGTTTTTTTGTAAAATGTTCAGTGGAAATTGTGAAAAGTAGTCCTTGTGCATACAGTTTTATGGTTTGTTTAACTTGGTAATCAGTGGTTTTTGTTTGGCAGACTTTCAAAGTCTCTGCGTTATTCTGTTACAGTGGAATTGCTCTCTCGGGTTATCTCTTCTTTCCAAGTATCCATTCCAGGTAGTTAATATTATCATGCCTATTCACTCGTCTTCTATACTGTATCAGGTGTGCAGATATAGAACCTCTAACCCTGTTCAGAACCAACCTCTAGCCCTGTCCAGAACCAACCTCTAGCCCTGTCCAGAACCAACCTCTAGCCCTGTCCTCTAGCCCTGTCCAGAACCAACCTCTAGCCCTGTCCAGAACCAACCTCTAGCCCTGTCTAGAACCAACCTCTAGCCCTGTCCAGAACCAACCTCTAGCCCTGTCCAGAACCAACCTCTAGCCCTGTCCAGAACCAACCTCTAGCCCTGTCCAGAACCAACCTCTAGCCTGGTCCAGAACCAACCTCTAGCCTGGCCCAGAACCAACCTCTAGCCTGGTCCAGAACCAACCTCTAGCCCGGTCCAGAACCAACCTCTAGCCCTGTCCAGAACCAACCTCTAGCCCTGTCCAGAACCAACCTCTAGCCCTGTCCAGAACCAACCTATAGCCCTGTCCAGAACCAACCTATAGCCCTGTCCAGAACCAACCTCTAGCCCTGTCCAGAACCAACTTCTAGCCCTGTGCAGAACCAACCTCTAGCCCTGTCCAGAACCAACCTCTAGCCCTGTCCAGAACCAACCTCTAGCCCTGTCCAGAACCAACCTCTAGCCCTGTCCAGAACCAACCTCTAGCCCTATCCAGAACCAACCTCTAGCCCTGTCCAGAACCAATCTCTAGCCCTGTCCAGAACCAACCTCTAGCCCTGTCCAGAACCAACCTCTAGCCCTGTCCAGAACCAACCTCTAGCCCTGTTCAGAACCAATTCTAGCCCTGTCCAGAACCAACCTCTAGCCCTGTCCAGAACCAACCTCTAGCCCTGTCCAGAACCAACCTCTAGCCCTGTCCAGAACCAACCTCTAGCCCTGTCCAGAACCAACCTCTAGCCCTGTCCAGAACCAACCTCTAGCCCTGTCCAGAACCAACCTCTAGCCCGGTCCAGAACCAATCTCCAGCCCTGTCCAGAACCAACCTCCAGCCCTGTCCAGAACCAACATCTAGCCCTGTCCAGAACCAACATCTAGCCCTGTCCAGAACCAACCTCTAGCCTGGTCCAGAACCAACCTCTAGCCTGGTCCAGAACCAACCTTTATCCCTGTCCAGAACCAACCTCTAGCCCTGTCCAGAACCAACCTCTAGCCCTGTCCAGAACCAACCTCTAGCCCTGTCCAGAACCAACCTCTAGCCCTGTCCAGAACCAACCTCTAGCCCTGTCCAGAACCAACCTCTAGCCCTGTCCAGAACCAACCTCTAGCCCTGTCCAGAACCAACATCTAGCCCTGTCCAGAACCATCCTCTAGCCCTGTCCAGAACCAACCTCTAGCCCTGTCCAGAACCAACCTCTAGCCCTGTCCAGAACCAACCTCTAGCCTGGTCCAGAACCAACCTCTAGCCTGGTCCAGAACCAACCTCCAGCCCTGTCCAGAACCAACCTCCAGCCCTGTCCAGAACCAACCTCCAGCCCTGTCCAGAACCAACCTCTAGCCCTGTCCAGAACCAACCTCTAGCCCTGTCCAGAACCAACCTCTAGCCCTGTCCAGAACCAACCTCTAGCCCTGTCCAGAACCAACCTCCAGCCCTGTCCAGAACCAACCTCTAGCCCTGTCCAGAACCAACCTCCAGCCCTGTCCAGAACCAACCTCCAGCCCTGTCCAGAACCAACCTATAGCCCTGTCCAGAACCAACCTATAGCCTGGTACAGAACCAACCTCTAGCCCTGTCCAGAACCAACCTCTAGCCCTGTCCAGAACCAAACCTCTAGCCCTGTCCAGAACCAAACCTCTAGCCCTGTCCAGAACCAAACCTCTAGCCCTGTCCAGAACCAACCTCTAGCCCTGTCCAGAACCAACCTCTAGCCCTGTCCAGAACCAACCTCCAGCCCTGTCCAGAACCAACCTCCAGCCCTGTCCAGAACCAACCTTTAGCCCTGTCCAGAACCAACCTCTAGCCCTGTCCAGAACCAACCTCTAGCCCTGTCCAGAACCAACCTCTAGCCCTGTCCAGAACCAACCTCTAGCCCTGTCCAGAACCAACCTTTAGCCCTGTCCAGAACCAACCTCCAGCCCTGTCCAGAACCAACCTTTAGCCCTGTCCAGAACCAACCTATAGCCTGGTCCATAACCAACCTCTAGCCTGGTCCATAACCAACCTCTAGCCTGGTCCATAACCAACCTCTAGCCCTGTCCAGAACCAACCTCTAGCCCTGTCCAGAACCAACCTCTAGCACACATAATTTCAAATAGGCATATTAAACAGCATATAAACACTCTAAATAGGTCAGGAGCCAGACAGAAGGAACAGAAATGTGTAATTTAGGCAATATTATTAGCATAGTCATAGGATGACACCTTTTCAACAGGTCAATTCGTCAAATTTCTGCCCTGCTAGAGCTGCCCCGATCAACTATAAGTACTGTTATTGTGAGGAGGAAACGTCTAGGAGCAACAACGGCTCAGCCACAAAGTGGTAGACCACGAAAGCTCACAGAACACGACCGCAGAGTGCTGAAGCGTGTCACCACAAGAACTGGAAGCAACGTCTGCACAAGAAGTGTTCGTCGGAAGCTTCAGGAAATTGGTTTACATGGCCGTGCAGCCGTACGAAAGCCTAAGATCACTATGCACAATGCCAAGTGTCGGCTGGAGTGGTGTAAAGCTCACCGCCATTGGAGCACTGGAAAAGTGTTCTCTGGACTGATGATTTACGCTTCACCATCTGGCAGTCCGATGGACAAATCTGTCTTTGACTAATGCCAGGAGAACGCTACCTGCCTCAATGCATAGGGCCAACTGTACAGCTTGGTGGAGGAGGAATAATGGTCTGGGGCTGTTTTTTATGGTTTGAGCTAGGTCCCTTAGTTCCAGTGAAGGGAAATCTTAACGCTACAGCATACAATGTCATTCTAGATGATTCTGTACTTCCAACTTTGTGGCAACAGTTTGGGGAAGGCCCTTTCCTGTTTCAGCATGACAATGCCCCCATTCACAAAGCAAGGTCCCATACAGAAATGGTTTGTCGAGATTGGTGTGGAAGAGCTTGACTGGCCTGCACAGAGCCCCGACCTCAACCCCATCAAACATCTTTTGGATGAATTGAAACGCCAACTGCGAGCCAGGCCTAATCACCCAACATCATTGCCTGAGCTCGCTAATTCTCTTGGCCGTATGGAAGCAAGTTCCTGCAACAATTTTCCAACTAGAGATTGACCAATTATGATTTTTCAATGCCGATACCGATTATTGGAGGACCAAAAAAAGCCAATAACGATTAATCGGCCGATTTAAAAAAAAAAATATATAAAAAATAAATAAAAAAATAATATATATATATATATATATATATATAATAAAAAATATTTAAAAAAAGTTTATTTGTAATAATGACAATTACAACAATACTGAATGAACACTTACTTTAACTTAATATAATACATCAATAAAATCAATTTAGCCTCAAATAAACAATAAAACATGTTAAATTTTGTTTAGATAATGCAAAAACAAAGTGTTGGAGAAGAAAGTAAAAGTGCAATATGTGCCATGTAAGAAAGCTAAAGTTAAGTTCCTTGCTCAGAACATGAGAACACATGAGTCTTCAATATTCCCAGGTTAGAAGTTTTAGGTTGTAGTTATTATAGGAATTATAGGACTATTTTTCTCTATACGATTTGTATTTCATATACCTTTGACTATTGGATGTTCTTATAGGCACTTTAGTATTGTCAGTGTAACAGTATAGCTTCCGTCCCTCTCCTCGCTCCTACCTCGCTCCTACCTGGGCTCGAACTAGGAACACATTGACAACAGCCACCGTCGAAGCAGCGTTGCCCATGCAGAGCAAAGGGAACAACTACACAGAGCGAGTGACATTTGTCATTGAAAACGAGAATGTGTTCTTAACTGACTTGCCTAGTTAAATAAAGATTAAATAAAAGTGTAAAAAAAAAAGTCCAAATCGGTGTCCAAAAATACAGATTTCCGATTGTTATGAAAACTTGAAATCGGCTCTAATTAATCAGCCATTCTGATTAATCGGTCCACCTATAGTTCCAACATCTAGTGTAAATCCTTTCCAGAAGAGTGGAGGCTGTTATAGCAGCAGAACAGGGACCAACTCCATATTAATGCCCATGATTTTGGAAGTAGATGTTTGACGAGCAGGTGTCCACATACCTTTGGTCATGTAGTGTATTCCAGGCCTATTGGGCCAAAATCAATGATAGCCTATTGTATAGATAATATAACAAAAACTTTTAAGAGTTCAGATTTTTGATTTAGACATACTTGACACACTTAGCTAGCTAACCACCTCGTTCCTTTGTGTTAGCATGTGCATCTAGTACACCATCATCCTTTCGGGACAACACTCCATCTGTTGCTCTTGGTCCTCCTCATCTTTGTAAGTCACCTTGATTTTTGCACCTGTGTGTTTTACCAGTTCCTTTATGAAAAATATTTAGCAAACTCCATGACAGTAACTAAAGCAAGGGGCTATAGCAGCACACAAGTTGTCTACAAATGCATGCTTGGCCAGACTTGCCCTGAACTCGTGAAGTGAGCGCTACTGGATCTCTACTGGAGCGAAATTGGAGCGGGCGAGAAGGCCAATGCTCCAGCCTTTGGCATATCAAATCAAATTCAAATCAAATTTGATTTATATAGCCCTTCGTACATCAGCTGATATCTCAAAGTGCTGTACAGAAACCCAGCCTAAAACCCCAAACGGCAAGCAATGCAGGTGTAGAAGCACGGTGGCTAGGAAAAACTCCCTAGAAAGGCCAAAACCTAGGGAAACCTAGAGAGGAACCAGGCTATGTGGAGTGGCCAGTCCTCTTCTGGCTGTGCCGGGTGGAGATTATAACAGAACATGGCCAAGATGTTCAAATGTTCATAAATGACCAGCATGGTCGATTAATAATAAGGCAGAACAGTTGAAACTGGAGCAGCAGCACAGTCAGGTGGACTGGGGACAGCAAGGAGTCATCATGTCAGGTAGTCCTGGGGCACGGTCCTAGGGCTCAGGTCCTCCGAGAGAGAGAAAGAAAGAGAGAATTAGAGAGAGCATATGTGGGGTGGCCAGTCCTCTTCTGGCTGTGCTGGGTGGAGATTATAACAGAACATGGCCAAGATGTTCAAATGTTCATAAATGACCAGCATGGTCGAATAATAATATTTGCTCTGTGCTCCAGTAAAATTGGACACGCTTCCCTCCTCGCTCCAGCTCCGCTCCTCACTCCGCTCCAGCTCCGCTCCTAACTCCGCTCCTCACTCCGCTCCAGGTCCTCTCCTCACTCCGCTCCTCACTCCGCTCCAGCTCCGCTCCAGCTCCGCTCCTCACTCCGCTCCTCACTCCGCTCCGCTCCTTTCTCCGCTCCTCACTCCACTCCGCTCCTCACTCCACTCCGCTCCTCACTCCGCTCCTCACTCCGCTCCTCACTCCGCTCCACTCACATTCTCTGGCCCCTAGGCATTATTTGTAGATCAGAAAGGATTGGTAGATATGGTATTGTCTCCAACTTGACCCCTGAAAGGCTTTTGAAGTGTTGGCCATATTGCCAAGGTATAGATATTGTGTCTGGACAAGCCCATGAGTCCTTATTGTAGTTTCACCTGCAATATCCAGATAGTTTTAGCTACATGACCCCACCGCAGTCCAAAAGAAACATTGGCAGAAACACTGGCAGGGAGGGAAAAAAATAGGCTGTCGAAGTCTCGAAAGGTGAAAAAAAGTAGTCGTTTGAGATGTTTACCCACTAGCAGTTGTTAACATACTATTTTTCGGGGGTGCCGTGTCTGCAGGTTTGCTTCGGAAGCGTTATGATGTGTGACAGCAGCGTTCCAGAGCTCGCCTCAGAGAGTTCTCTCTCTGGCTGACCCCTGACCTCCTGCGGGAAATGGCTGAACCGCCGCTCGGAGACATGGTGCCCTGCGGACGAGGAGCCCACGCTAATTAAGTGTTTCTCTGGCGGCAGTACTCTTCAGAAGAAGCCGCACACCACAGAGGCCGCTGTGAAACCCAGACGTGTGTTAGGGGGGAGTGGTGGTGCTTTTGTTTGTTTGTGTGTGTGTGCACATGCCAAGTGTGTATGTTTGTCTGTGTTTATGTAGGATATATTGATCTTTGTGGCTTTGTGTGTTAGCCAGCATGAAGTCTGTGTGTGTGCCGGTCTACGTCTAAATATGGGTCACAAACAATAGGCTTGTCACTGTAGGCCTATTAGCTAATGCATCTGTTACAGCTTGCTGCATTTGAATCTATCACAAGGCCTAGAAGCCCAAGTAGATACATCCGTTGTTCAGGCCTTGTTGCCCTGTTGTTTTTCCCAGAACTCTGTATGTATGTGTCTATATCTCTACTCTGCTAGGTCAACAGTCTGCGCCCACACTGCATCCCAATTTGTCCAATTTGCGCCGATGCTATCAAACGGATCGTGAGCGGTAGTGACCTTGCGTGGCACATGGCCCCTACAGCTGACAATCAATGTGTTCTGCATGATTTAGGCCCATTTGCTTTCCTCTTGTCGCTCACGTTTAGCCCATGCCCTGACCGCGGAAGCTGGCTATTTATGATACAAACGAACCACCCCCAGAGCTCCCGGCTCCTTCATCTGGAAGATTGTGTTTATTTGCTTTATTTCTTTATTTATTGAGCAGAAAAAGGAAGCCAAGAGAACGAGAGTAAAGCCATGCCAGGCAGGCTGGTGCGGAAGCGCCATAGACAGGAGTTGGATTTGCTCTACACACTTGAAAGCAAGAGCGACCCTTCTCCTCTTGTTTTGATGGGTTCATCCCATGATGGGTTCACCTACCTACACACACCCCCACTTCCTTGTCCCCCTTTTTATTGAAAGCTTTTTGCCATCTTCATACCCTCGCCGGTTTGTTAGTTCTCGTTTGAGACGTTGTCAAGGCTTGGACCCCTTGTACGGCTGCCTGGGGGTAGAACTTACCCCTAATCACAGACCGAAAATAATATTACCCAAACCCCAAATCCTAACTTTTAACTGTAAATTGTCCATAACCACAGATCTAGGATCAGATTACCCAACCCCCAAATCCTAACTTTAAGTCTAAGTACGATTCAAACATATTGGTTTGAATATTGCAGAATTACAATAAATTCAATGGGGCTGTACATTTTTGTTAACATTGAGAATCTGAGCTTATGATTGGCTTATTTGCTTCAGTGGCCATGTCGGAACTATAATGTGGCATGTGAATCGCTGGGCAATGTCCCTGTGCCTCGATCCATTCCTAAGAGGTACAGTATGGACATTGTCCTCAGGGAAGGGAGGCTGATGGGAGCTGGCTAACCGTGTCCACTCTGGCGAGCAAGCCAGAGTCTGTATGGGGCTTTACAGCAACCCACCTCTTTTTTTCCCTGTGAAAAGACCTTAATCCATGTAAATACAGGCCCACAACGACAGCTTTACAGCAGAGGGTAGCGAGTGAGAGTGAAAGAAGGGAGGGAGGAGGGCTTAGCAATTTAACCTTTAGCCCGGCAAATAAGAGGCATGAAAGTTTGTGAATGAGTTTACACAGAGGGGCAGGGGAGAGCACCAGGGTTCCCTTTTGTCTGGCCTTGTCAAAGCGTGAGTGACAGATGCCATGCTGTAAGTGACGAGGGCCTGACGAATCAGGCGGCTTACTGAAATCTGCCAAAACTTGAAATCCTTTCACTGATTTGTAGTTGAAATCTGGATTCAAATGAGACAGAAATTGTGTACGTTGACTACTATCTGCAATTTCAACCAATTAGCCATGCTGATATACCTTGATTACATTGATAAAGTAGAATAACCAAAATATTTCTAACTGTCCAAAAATACCCAAAGCCATTTTTTGGCCAGATGGTCTCAATGCTGATTAGACTAGCGGAAATTAAACTTCATCATAATTGGATGTACAGTAAACCCACCAAGATATAACATACAGTTGAAGTTGGAAGTTTACATACTCCTTAGCCAAATACATTTAAACTCAATTCCTGACATTTAATCCTAGTAAAAATTCCCTGTCTTAGGTCAGTTCGGATCACCACTTTATTTTAAGAATATGAAATGTCAGAATAAGAGTAGAGAGTGATTTATTTAAGCTGTTATTTCTTTCATCACATTCCCAGTGGGTCAGAAGTTTACATACACTAAATTACCATTTGGTAGCTTTGCCTTTAAATTGTTTAACTTGGGTTAAACGTTTCGGGTAGCCTTCCACAAGCTTCCCACAATAAGTTGAGTGAATTTTTCCCCGTTCCTCCGGACAGAGCTGCTGTAATTGAGTCAGGTTTGTAGGCCTCCTTGGTCGCACACGCTTTTTCAGTTCTGCCCACAAATTTCCTATGGGATTGAGAGTAGGGCTTTGTGATTGCCACTCCAATACCTTGACTTTGTTGTCCTTAAGCCATTTTGCCCCAACTTTGGATGTATGCTTGGGGTCATTGTCCATTTGGATGACCCATTTGCGTCCAAGCTTTAACTTCCTGACTGATGTCTTGAGATGTTGCTTCAATATAGCCACATACATTTCCTTCCTCATGATCTCATGATGCCATCTATTTTGTGAAGTGCACCAGTCCTTCCTGCAGCAAAGCACCCCCACAACATGATGCTGCCACCCCTGTGCTTCAAGCCTCCCTCTTTTTCCTCCAAACATAGCAATGGTCATTATGGCCAAACAGTTCTATTTTTGTTTCATCAGACCAGAGAACATTTCTCCAAAAAGTATGATCTTTGTCCCCATGTGCAGTTGCAAACCGTAGTCTGTCTTTTTAATGGTGGTTTTGGAGCAGTGCTGAGCAGCCTTTCAAGTTATGTCGATATAGGACTAATTTTACTGTGGATATAGATACTTTTGTACTGGTTTCCTCCAGCATCTTCACAAGTTCCTTTGCTGTTGTTCTGGGATTGATTTGCACTTTCCGCACCAAAGTACGTTCATCTCTAGGAGACAGAACGTGTCTCCTTCCTGAGTGGTATGACGGCTGTGTGGTCCCATGGGGCTTATGCTTGCATACTATTGTTTGTACAGATGAACGTGGTACCTTCAGGCGTTTGGAAATTGCTCCCATGGATGAACCAGATTTATGGAGGTTTACAATTTTTCGTCTGAGGTCTTGGCTTATTTCTTTAGATTTTCCCACGATGTCAAGCAAAGAGGCACTGAGTTTGAAGGCAGGCCTTGAAATACATCCACAGGTACACCTCCAATTGACTCATGATGTAAATTGGCCTATCAGAAGCATTTAAAGCCATGACATAATTTTCTGGAATTTTCCAAGCTGTTTAACCTCCCAGTCAACTTAGTGTATGTAAACTTCTGACCCACTGGAATTGTGATACAGTGAATTATAACTGAAATAATCTGTCTGTAAACAATTGTTGGAAAAATGACTTGTGTCATGCACAAAGTAGATGTCCTAACCGACTTGGCAAAACTATAGTTTGTTATCAAGAAATTTGTGGAGTGGTTGAAAAACCAGTTTTAATGACTCCAACCTAAGTGTATGTAAACTTCCGATGGTGTTGCTGTGGCCTTTGCCTGCTTCCCACTTCTTGTTAGCTTTTTCAAAGAAATAGTGTACATTAAGTGTACTAAACTTTAGGCACCCTTTGCTAATATTGAGTTTCACCCCCTTTTGCCCCGAGAACAGCCTCAATTCGTCAGGGCATGGACTCTACAAGTTGTCAAAGGGTTCCACAGGGATGCTGTCCCAAGTTGACTCCAACGCTTCCCACAGTTATGGGAAGTTGGCTGGATGTCCTTTGGGTGGTGGACCATTCTTGATACAATCAGGAAACTGTTGACTGTGAAAAACCCAGCAGCGTTGCAGTTCTTGACACAAACCGGTGCGCCTGGCACCTACTACCATACCCCGCTCAAAGGCAGTTAAATATTTTGTCTTGCTCATTCACCCTCCGAATGGCAAACACATACACAATCCATGTCTCAATTGTCTCAAGGCTTAACAATCCTCCTTTAACCTGTCTCTTTCCCTTCATCTACACTGATTGAAGTGGATTTAACAAGTGACCTCAATAATGGATTGTAGCTTTCATCTGGATTCACCTGGTCAGTTTATGTAATGGAAAGAGCAGGTGTTCTTAATGTTTTGTATACTCAGTGTATAGTTCCAGTCATCATGGGAAAAACACCACAAAAGCATCCCACACATCCACAGCCCAGCATCATATCAAGTGAGAATGTGGATGACGCTGCCAAGTAGCATGTGCTTTAGTGGGGTTCACAATATATTTCTAGAAGCAGTGGAGCTCTGAACACCTGGTTGTGAGGTTCACTTAAAGGAATCACCAGCGTTGAAGGATTTCCAGGCAAATGTAAATCTCCTGTCAAGTTGAAATAGATATTAAAAGAAAATTAAGTCCCCTCTGAGCAGTTCTTATTCCCTCCCTCCACACTCTAATTTGGAGTGACCTATCTAGACCCCTAGTTGCGTGTAGTTCCCTTCCTAGACCCCTAGTTGTGTGTAGTGGCTTTCCTATGCCCTTAGCTGCCTGTAATGTCCTTCCTAGACCACTAGTTGTGTGTAGTACCCTTCCTAGACCACTTGTCACACACACACACACACACACACACACACACACACACACACACACACACACACACACACACACACACACACACACACACACACACACACACACACACACACACACACACACACACACACACACACACACACCCCTCTTACTTTGTTACCTGACAACAAATCTTTATTCTTTCTGTCTTCACTGTCTTTCTCTCCTTTACTCTGTTCTTTTGTTTCGTCTGTCCTCCTGTTATTTCTTTATTAATTTCTTCCTTTTTTCAACCCTTCCATCCATCTATCCATCATCCTCCTCCCTTTCCTGACCATCCTTCTCTGTGCTTTCTCTCCCACTGTCTGTCTAGGCTGTTGGTGTGATCTGAAATACATCATCTGGTGTATTTGAGCGTGATCCTACCTGCATGATAAATATTATGGAAATGTGTCCCTCGCCGCTGCCAAGGTCACCACCTATTGTGCGTCTCACAATAGCCAGTGAGTGGCACTGATGTCATCTTGTCTGAATTTTCAATGGAGGGATTTGTTTAGACAAAGATATCCCACTAGAAGTTGCCGAGCATTTCAACGGACAGTTTTCTCTGTGGCCCCTGTAAGAGAGAGTCATGCGCTACTGACTCGGGGACATGCTCTTTTAATGCCTCCGCTACTGTGAAGTGTCTCAGAGATCATACTGATTCAGGATTTGTCAGGATTTATTCATTTAGTCAAATGCTCCAAATACAAATTCACCTTACAGTGGAATGCTTACCTACGGGTCCCTAACAGACAATGCAGAAAAATAATCATTATATAACAAATCAGAATAAGAAGTAAAAGTAACAAGCAATTAAAGAGCAGCAGTAAAATAACAATAGCTTGTTACTATATTCAGGGTACCGGTACAGAGTCAATGTGCGGGGGCGCCAGTTAGTCGAAGTAATTGAGGTAATATGTATTAAAGTGACTATGCATAGATGATAACAAGAGAGTAGCAGTGGTATAACAGGGGGGGGGGATGCAAATAGTCTGGGTAGCCATTTGATTAGATGTTCAGGAGTCTTATGGACCCAGACTTGATGCTCCGGTAACAGTGAGAACAGTCTATGACTAGGGTGGCTGGAGTCTTTGACAATAAGTAGGGCCTTCCTCTGACACCGCCTGGTATAGAGGTCTTGGAGCTTTGTTCCAGTGATGTACTGGGCTATACGCACTACCCTCTGTAGTAGAGTTTGACCGATTAATCGGAATGGCTGATTAATTAGGACCGATTTAAAGTTTTCATAACAATCGGAAATCTGTATTTTTGGGTGCTGATTTACCAATTTTATTTTAATTTTAAATTATTTTTATACCTTTATTTAACTAGGCAAGTCAGTTAAGAACACATTCTTATTTTCAATGACGCCCTAGGAACTGCCTCGTTCAGGGGCAGAACGATAGATTTTCACCTTGTCAGCTCGGGTGATCAAATCTTGCAACCTTACAGTTAACTAGTCCAACGCAAGAACGACGTGCCTCTCTCTCGTTGCATTCCACAAGGAGACTGCCTGTTACGTGAATGCAGTAAGCCAAGTAAGGATAAGAGCGTCTGCTAAATGACTTAAATGTAAATGTAATGTAAATGTAAGTTGCTAGCTAGCATTAAACTTATCTTTTAAAAAACAATCAATCAACTAGTTAACTAAACATGGTTGATGATATTACTAGATATTATCTAGCGTGTCCTGCGTTGCATATAATCTGACTGAGCATACAAGTATCTAAGTATCTGACTGAGCGGTGGTAGGCAGAAGCAGGCGCGTAAACATTCATTCAAACAGCACTTTTGTGCATTTTGCCAGCAGCTCTTCGTTGTGCGTCAAGCATTGTGCTGTTTATGACTTCAAGCCTATCAACTCCCGAGATGAGGCTGATGTAACCGAAGTGAAATGGCTAGCTAGTTAGCGCGCGCTAATAGCGTTTCAAACGTTACTCGCTTTGAGCTAGTAGTTGTTCCCCTTGCTCTGCATGGGTAACGCTGCTTTGATGGTGGCTGTTGTCGTTGTGTTGCTGGTTCGAGACCAGGGAGGAGCGAGGAGAGGGACGGAAACTATACTGTTACACTGGCAATACTAAAGTGCCTATAAGTACATCCAATAGTCAAAGGTTCATGAAATACAAATGGTATAGAGGGAAATTCCTCTTATTCCTATAATAACTACAACCTAAAACTTCTTACCTGGGAATATTGAAGACTCATGTTAAAAGGAACCACCAGCTTTCATATGTTCTCATGTTCTCCGCAAGGAACTGAAACGTTAGCTTTCTTACATAGCACACATTGCACTTTTACTTTCTTCTCCAACACTTTGTTTTTGCATTATTTAAACCAAATTGAACATGTTTCATTATTTACTTGAGGCTAAATTGATTTTATTGATGTATTATATTAAGTTAAAATAAGTGTTCAATCAGTATTGTTGTAATTGTCATTATTACAACAACAACAAAAAATTGTCCGATTAATCGGCATCGGCTTTTTTTGGTCCTCCAATAATCGGTATCGGCGTTGAAAAATCATAATTGGTCGACCTCTACTCTGTAGTGCCTTGCGATCGGAGGCCGAGCAGTTACCATACCAGGCAGTGATGCAACCAGTCAGGATGCTCTCGAAGGTGCAGCTGTTGTGCGTCTCACAATAGCCAGTGAGCGGCACTGATGTCATCTTGTCGGAATTTTCAATGGAGGGATCCTTTTGAGGATCTTTATTTATTTTATTTTTTATTTCACCTTTATTTAACCAGGTAGGCTAGTTGAGAACAAGTTCTCATTTGCAACTGCAACCTGGCCAAGATAAAGCGTAGCAATTCGACACATACAACAACACAGAGTTACACATGGAATAAACAAAACATACAGTCAATAATACAGTAGAACAAAATAAAACAAAAAGACTATATACAGTGAGTGCAAATGAGGTAAGTTAAGGAAATAAATAGGCCATGGTGGCAAAGTAATTACAATATAGCAATTAAACACTGGAATGGTAGATCGGCAGAAGATGAATGTGCAGGTAGAGATACTGGGGTGCAAAGGAGCAAAATAAATAAATACCAGTATGGGGATGAGGTAGGTAGATAGATTGGCTATTTGCAGATGGGCTATGTACAGGTGCAGTGATCTGTAAGCTGCTCTGACAGCTGGTGCTTAAAGCTAGTGAGGGAGAAATGAGTCTCCAGCTTCAGAGATTTTTGCAATTCTTTCCAGTCATGGGCAGCAGAGAACTGGAAGGAAAGACTACCAAAGGAGGAATTGCCTTTGGGGGTGACCAGTGAGATATACCTGCTGGAGCACGTGCTACGAGTGGGTGCTGCTATGGTGACCAGTGAGCTGAGATAAGGCGGGGCTTTACCTAGCAGAGACTTGTAGATAACCTGTAGCCAGTGGGTTTGGCAACGAGTGTGAAGCGAGGGCCAACCAACGAGAGCGTACAGGTCACAATGGTGGGTAGTATATGGGGCTTTGGTGACAAAACGAATGGCACTGTGATAGACTGCATCCAGTTTGTTGAGTACAGTGTTGGAGGCTATTTTATAGATGACATCACAGAAGTCGAGGATCGGTAGGATGGTCCGTTTTACGAGGGTATGTTTGGCAGCATGATTGAGGACACATGCTAAATCTTTTCAGTTTCCTGAGGGGGAATTGGTTTTGCCGTACCCTCTTCACTACTGTCTTGGTGTACTTGGACCATGTTAGTTTGTTGGTGATGTGGACACCAAGGAACTTGAAGCTCTCAACCTGCTCCACTACAGCCCAGTCTATGAGAATAGGGGCGTGCGTGGTCCTCTCTTATCATCTCCTTTGTCTTGATCACGCTGAGGGAGAGGTTGTTGTCCCGGCACCACACTCCCAGGTCTCTGACCTCCTCCCTATAGACTGTTTCGTCGTTGCCGGTGATCAGGCCTACCACAGTTGTGTCATCGGCAAATGTAATGATAGTGTTGGAATCGTGCCTGGCCATGCAGTCATTAGTGAACAGGAAGCACAGCAGGAGACTGAGCACGCACCCCTAAGCAGCCCCCGTGTTGAGGATCAGCGTGGCGGATGTGTTGTTACCTACCCTTACCACCTAGGGGCGGCCCGTCAGGAAGTTCAGTATCCAGTTGCAGAGGGGGTGTTTAGTCCCAGGGTCCTTAGCTTAGTGGTGAGCTTTGAGGGCACTATGGTGTTGAACACTGACCTGCAGTCAATGAATAGCATTCTCACATACAGTGGGGAGAACAAGTATTTGATACACTGCCGATTTTGCAGGTTTTCCTACTTACAAAGCATGCAGAGTTCTGTAATTTTTATCATAGGGTACACTTCAATTGTGAGAGACGGAATCTAAAACAAAAATCCAGAAAATCACATTGTATGATTTTTAAGTAATTAATTTGTATTTTATTGCATGACATAAGTATTTGATCACCTACCAACCAGTAAGAATTCCGGCTCTCACAGACCTGTTAGTTTTTCTTTAAGAAGCCCCCCTGTTCTCCACTCATTACCTGTATTAACTGCACCTGTTTGAACTCGTTACCTGTATAAAAGACACCTGTCCACACACTCAATCAAACAGACTCCAACCTCTCCACAATGGCCAAGACCAGAGAGCTGTGTAAGGACATCAGGGATACAATTGTAGACCTGCACAAAGCTGGGATGGGCTACAGGACAATAGGCAAGCAGCTTGGTGAGAAGGCAACAACTGTTGGCGCAATTATTAGAAAATAGAAGAAGTTCAAGATGTCCAGGCCCGTCTGAAGTTTGCCAATGACCATCTGGATGATCAAGAGGAGGAATGGGAGAAGGTCATGTGGTCTGATGAGACAAAAATAGAGCTTTTTGGTCTAAACTTCACTCCCCGTGTTTGGAGGAAGAAGGAGGATGAGTACAACCCCAAGAACACCATCCCAGCTGTGAAGCATAGAGGTGGAAACATTATTTGGGGATGCTTTTCTGCAAAGGGGACAGGACGACTGCACCGTATTGAGGGGAGGATGGATGGGGCCATGTATTGCGAGATCTTGGCCAACAACCTCCTTCCCTCAGTAAGAGCATTGAAGATGGGTCGTGGCTGGCTCTTCCAGCATGACAACGACCCGAAACACACAGCCAGGGCAACTAAGGAGGGGCTCCGTAAGAAGAATTTCAAGGTCCTGGAGTGGCCTAGCCAGTCTCCAGACCTGAACCCAATAGAAAATCTTTGGAGGGAGCTGAAAGTCCGTATTGCCCAGCGACAGCCCCGGAACCTGAAGGATCTGGAGAAGGTTTGTGCAATCCTGGTCAAGAACTACAGGAAACGTATGATCTCTGTAAATGCAAACAAAGGTTTCTGTACCAAATATTAAGTTCTGCTTTTCTGATGTTTCAAATACTTACAGTATGTCATGCAATAAAATGCAAATGAATTACTTAAAAATCATACAATGTGATTTTCTGGATTTTTGTTTTAGATTCCGTCTCTCACAGTTGAAGTGTACCTATGATTTAAAAAATTACAGACCTCTACATGCTTTGTAAGTCGGAAAACCCACAAAATCGGCAGTGTATCAAATACTTGTTCTCCCCACTGTAGGTGTTCCTTTTGTCCAGGTGGGAAAGGGTAGTGTGGAGTGCAATAGAGCATCATCGTCTGTGTGTCTGTTAGGGAAGTATGCAAATTGGAGTGGGTCTAGGGTTTCTGGGATAATGGTGTTGATTTGAGCCATGACCAGCTTTTCAAAACACTTCATGGCTACAGACATGATTGCTATGGGTCAGTAGTCATTTAGGCAGGTTAGTGTTCTTGGAACAGGGACTATGGTGGTCCTCTTGAAACATGTTGGTATTATAGACTCGGACAGGAAGAGGTTGAAAATGTAAGTGAAGACACTTGCCAGTTGGTCAGCGCTTGCTCGGAGTACACGTCGTGGTAATCCGTCAGGCCCTGCGGCCTTATGAATGTTGACCTGTTTAAAGGTCTTACTCATATCGGCTGCGGAGAGCGTGATCACACAGTCTTCCGGAACAGCTGGTGCTCTCATGCATGTTTCAGTGTTATTTGCCTCGAAGCGAGCATATAAGTAGTTTAGCTCATCTGGTATGCTTGTGTTACTGAGCAGCTCTCGGCTGTGCTTCCATTCGTAGTCTTATGGTTTTAAAAAATGATAATGGAAGCGTACGTAACTTTAAATTATAAATGGCAGCAGAGTATTTTTCTCTCTGTTTGTGTGCTAGTGTGTTTTGCGCTCGACGCGGTCACGGCCAGCCGTTAGATCCTTTCCTCTCATATGCAGACACGCACGATGATTTATGTCCACACTCTTTTTGTCTGTGCACTTGTGTGTGACACGCTGCATACTGCACACACCATGCACGGCCCCTTCGTTTGATTTCTCACCCTCATGTGGATGTTTTCTCCCGTTTCTCAATCCCAAGCGCCGGATTTCTCTCCTCAATTACAGCATTTGCAGTCCTCGGAGACCCTCGTCTGCAGTCGGCGGCAAAGCCCCCCCCCCATTCCGTTCCCTACCACCTCTTCTCAGCCAGCAGAAGTCCTATTACAACACACAGTCCAAGGCCGCGAGTTTGTTCCCCTTTACAAAGAGCACAATTAAACACAGGCAGATAAGAAAGGACCAGGGAGGTCTCGCTGCGCCCGGGATACCTTTTTGAAAATGCAGATGGTCTTATTGACGGCTGTCTGTGTTCTTCGCCACTTTCCTCATCCTTTATCCGCTATGATTGGTCTGGACAGGGCTAATGGCTGGAGCTGCCTCAGCAGTTTGTGTCCTTTCATCTTTTTCTCCCTTTTTTTTCTGGTCAGGTGTATTTTGAGGTGTGTGTGTGTGTGTGTGTGTGTTTGTGTGTGTGTGTGTGGATAGTGTCTGAAGGCATGCGTCTGAATTCATTTATCATCCTTAGTAGGTTTTAATATTCTCTGCTCCCACTACTCAGAAAAAGTTATCTCAATCAGTAAATGAAAACCATCTCTGGAGTTTGCCAAATGGAGGCTTCTTCGTTTGCCCACTAATGGGAGCACTCCAAGTATGGTTAATTGAACAATAATAGGTGCTTTTACATGACTACAAGGATGGCTGTTCAAACAAATTGAAAAAAAAACACAAACCCATTTGAAGGTTTATGTTTAGCACCAGACTTCACTTTCACCAGAAAATGATTGCAGAAGGTTTCCCCTCAATGTGAACATATGCTGAGACAAAGAAAAACATGTCTGGTATCATGATGAGGTGGGAAGAATCTGTATTTAGACCAATACACCAAACTACAGACATCTAAGAATGTCCATAGACTAGAGCCGAAGTTATCCTGTGCATGAACATGCACCGTGCTCAGTAAACTACATAACATACAGATTTAGTCCTGTGTATGCTTATAGGGCTATTGAATGGGAAAAGAGTCAATAGGCAACAAATAGGCAACATTGTCCAGGCCTCTGTCGGAGAAGGGGTTACTGTCTGCCAGTGTTGGTCACTACCCTTGTAGTTCTCCTCTGTCAATGCTGAGAGCCAGCCTACTGACATTGGGGAGGAGGGATGGCTCAAGGTAAAGCTGCCTCGTGAGTTAAAGCTGACCCTGAGGCGCAGCCCCTCAGGGAGGCCTTGTGCAATATCCTGTTAGAGCGCAATGCAAATCTGTACTGCGCTCCCCCCTGAGCAGGCGGCTGGCACCAGTGGACTCTCTCTCTCTCTCTCTCTGTTTTTTTCACACACACACACACGCACACGCACACGCGCGTGCACACACACACACACACGCGCACGAGCGTGCACACACACACGCGCGTGCACACACACACACACACACACACACACACACACACACACACACACACACACACACACACACACACACACACACACACACACACACACACACACACACACACACACACACACACACACACACACACACACACACACACACACACACACACACACACACACACAGTAGAGCTGATGGACTAAGCTAATGCCCCCTCCCCTTCTCCCCCACCCACATTGTGCAGTCCAAACACAAGTCTCCATTCAAATTAAGCTAGAAAACTTTAAGAATTTTCCTTGAAAGGCCTCAAAACTTTGTTCAGATCCTTTTTCATTTGATAGCTTGCTAGAGCCTCTTTGTAGGCTGGTTGCCCTGTTGGTAATCTCGTTCCCAGACACGAAGAGTGGACTGACACGTCAAACTTTGCCTTCATTAGTCTATACAAAAAGATTGGGAGAAACTCCTGATGCATAGACATCAGAGTCCTGCACTGGCATGAATGTTAAGCCCCACCCATGATGTTCAGGCCCTACCCATGATGTTCAGGCCCTACCCATGATGTTCAGGCCCTACCCATGATGTTCAGGCCCCACCCATGATGTTCAGGCCCTACCCATGATGTTCAGGCCCCACCCATGATGTTCAGGCCCTACCCATGATGTTCAGGCCCTACCCATGATGTTCAGGGCCTACCCATGATGTTCAGGGCCTACCCATGATGTTCAGGGCCTACCCATGATGTTCAGGCCCTACCCATGATGTTCAGGCCCTACCCATGATGTTCAGGGCCTACCCATGATGTTCAGGCCCTACCCAGGCCCAATTGCTTCTGCAAAATTTAAGGCCCTGCCTGAACCCGAAATTAGAAATAACTTATTCTGTTAGTATCCATTAGCTGCTTGTCTGTCTGTCCTTCCCTGTGCTGCTCGCGCTCTGCTTGTCTGAGTATCCATAGTAACACCTGTGCTTGCTGTTCTGCTCAATGGCGAGACAGAGAGCCGTTAGCTGTTAGCTACTTTTCATCACTCTAAACTCCGACAAAACTCAAGGAACATGATTATTTTCGGTCAAATAATCTCGCCTGTGGACAATGTTCTGGTTTTATATTTGACGGGGATTATTTACCTACCTATTTCAACAGGGAAGTCATATTGAGATTAAAGTCTCTTTTACAAATGAGCCCTGCACAATACAAAATAAGCACATCAATAGACATGCACAGACCAACATAAATATCTTTTTACATAAATAATACACATTAACATACAAAACACAGTCAACTTTAAACAAACACATTATTCATTATAAAAAATCCTCTGTTAGCTGTCTGAACTGCCCCAGGGACACCAAAGCATCATTTGGAAAATCATTCCAAACATAGGGTGCAAGGAAACCAGAGGCTGATTCACCTAACTCTGTAGACAGCAAGGAGTCTCTAGAGTTAACCAACCCTGTTATTTACCTAACTCTGTAGACAGCAAGGAGTCTCTAGAGTTAACCAACCCTGTTATTTACCTAACTCTGTAGACAGCAAGGAGTCTCCAGAGTTAACCAACCCTGTTATTTACCTAACTCTGTAGACAGCAAGGAATCTCCAGAGTTAACCAACCCTGTTATTTACCTAACTCTGTAGACGGCAAGGAGTCTCCAGAGTTAACCAACCCTGTTATTTACCTAACTCTGTAGACAGCAAGGAGTCTCCAGAGTTAACCAACCCTGTTATTTACCTAACTCTGTAGACAGCAAGGAGTCTCTAGAGTTAACCAACGCTGTGAACAGGTTTGATAACTTGACATTTTAAATTTAGGTAAGTCGGAAGCTTGTGGATCAGGGCTTTGTATACAAAAATAGAGTAATTATGTGATCTATGTGAATTCAAAGAGGTCCAGCCAACCTTTTGTGAATTATGCAGTGATGGCAACAAGAAAACCATGATATGTGCTGCACAGCAGAGAACGAGGAAATGGCTCACCTTCAAAATGTTAATAATGAATTTAGTGATGCCCTTCCCGTACCCTAGTTATTGAAGAAAAACAGTAGCCAACTGGAGGACCTGTTTTCTCCTGTTCTGCTCAAGTGCACATGAAGTAAAGAGATACTATATTTTTCACAGGTCAAAGCCTCTTTATCAATTGCTAAAGCTACTGTCTGAAAGCTGTCACCCTTTACACCATGTACTGCAACCATATCAGATACTGTGTATATGTGCAAACCTATGCACAACTCATCCACTGATGCTCATTGGCCAACTATCAACGTCTTTGAAAGTTACTACCCCAAAGCCTTCTCAGTGTAAAGCCCTCCTTCACTCGAGTATCGAAACCCACAACTGGTTTTGCTCAGGGATTTCGTGCACCATTAAATCACTCTTGACTGGGCATCATCTGTTCTCGCTTGAAAGAAAAAAGGCGGTTTCATTAGAGGTGAGGGATCTTT
Source organism: Oncorhynchus gorbuscha (assembly GCF_021184085.1). NCBI lineage: Eukaryota > Metazoa > Chordata > Actinopteri > Salmoniformes > Salmonidae > Oncorhynchus > Oncorhynchus gorbuscha. Next base: position 74,202,927 of record NC_060183.1, on the reverse strand, counting down.
AAATGTAATTCTCCTCTTTTACAAATAATCCAAACAACCATTCCACCACCACTGGTGTTCTTCCAAAGGGCTTGGTGTTCCCAGCCGTGCCATAAAACATGGTGCGTTATTAAGCAAAGTCTCTGGGAGCGAACGCCCATGACATCAGGCCCAAGACATCAGGCCCAAGACATCAGGCCCATGACATCAGGCCCATGACATCAGGCCCATGACATCAGGCCCATGACATCAGGCCCATGACATCAGGCCCATGACATCAGGCCCATGACATCAGGCCCATGACATCAGGCCCATGACATCAGGCCCATGACATCAGGCCCATGACATCAGGCCCATGACATGAGTTTTAGGTGGAGGATCAGGATCAACTCGAGCGTGACGGTGCTTCTCGCCTATTTCAGGCTCTCAGTTGTTCCTTTGAAACATAAAAAAAAAATATTTCTGTGTTTTCGGTCATATTATAGCCACAAGGTCTGTGTCATTGTTTTTAGAGGCTGGCCAAGTGTGGGGGAAACCACCGCGGGTGTCTTGTGTTCTCTGCAGACGTAGAGACACACACCCTTCCCCGCTGTGATTTTTGCACAGATGTATTTTGAGGAGTAATGACGGGGTGAGACGAGAGGGTATACCACCTCCTTCCCTCCCAAGACCCCTTTTCTGGCTTCCCAGAGGCCCCCCTCACCTCACCCTTCCCCTCGTCAGGGAGCCAGACTGCCGTCCTCATGGCAGGGGAGAGAGAGCCAGGATGGACGTGGTCCTGTGTTTGTCTTCTCCCGCTGGGCCACCCGAAAGACGAGCCTCCCTCCCTCCCTCCCTCCAAGGGTGTGTTTGGGAGGTGGTAGGGGGTGTTATGTAGTATAGTCTCTACGGTCATTGAAACTATAGGGGAGTTCCTCTCCAACATCTCCCCCCACTTCACCCCTAACCCTACTCAAGGCTGCTCAGAGGCTATGCCAGCTGCTACCTCTCGCTGCTGCACCTCGTTGAGACCTGTCGCCTGGCAACTGTCGCCAGGGTTGGGTAGCCCACGGCGGCGCTAAGGAGCACTCTGGGGATCCGTCACCATTCACCCCCCCAACACCACCCTGCTGACCCCCCCCCCCCCTCCCCCAGAGGACCGCAAGAGGAAGCACTCAACGAGGGGCAGGAAGTTTTATGCCACTCGAAAAAATAAATGGGCCCATTATATGTTTTAGTTTAGTATTTCTTTGCCTCCTGCCGTTTGCGAGCCGCAGTGTGGAGAGAGAGAGAAAGATCATTCATTGATTATTTGAAATACCTTCAAAAATTTGTTGAAGGAAAAATATTATTTGTTTCAAATGTTTGGCTCAGTAAATAACATCTGTGATGTTTTCCATCCTTAGCTTGTCCACCAGTTACATTTTTGTAAGCTTTGTTCTGGCATCCTTGGTCACTATTGCCCAGTAAATTTCAGGCAAAGTCGTGAAGACAGTTGGTGTCTCAGGTGAAGATGCATGCCATGCCACCTGCAGTAATAGGAACTACCATTTAAACACAATTCAGTCCAAGTGGGTATTTTATATCTTGTTTAGTTTATTTAAAAAAAGTACAAATGTTTTTAACTTCTGCTAGTTAAGTGCATGCAGTGTTTGTCTTGCTATTTTGTCTCTGGATTTATTTAGTATTTAGCCCTGCCCCATCTCATCTGACCTAACCTCCAAAAGTACAGATATAATAGAGTAAAGTATAATATAGAAAAAAAGAGAATATAGAAAAGCCTATCTGTACTATACCTGCACTCTCCTCTATCCTCCTCGAGACAGACCGAGTGATTTAAGTGGAGCTCCAGCAGGAGGGTTTGGGGAATTGTTACCTGTGTGCGAGCAAGGTCAGCAGTTCTCTGTTGACTCAATTTGTGGAGTCAACACAGCCTGGCTGCCTCCGAGTGCCCCGCTCCCAGAGCCCCGGGGGACTAGGCCCTGATCATTGGACAGATCCTACCCCCTCCCTCCACCCAGCACAGGCTATAGCCCCAACCAACCCTAGACAGGCTATAGCCCCAACCAACCCTAGATCTCTTTATTTTGAGGATTAGGAAAGGAGAGGTGGGAATGCACAGAAAGAGCCATAAATCATACTGAAAGGAAGAGAGGAGAGTTACATGTATTGTGTGTTTTTGGGGGAAGGCCATAGTTTTGCCTTTCACCAGATTCTGACGTTAGTATGGTGGTCCTCATAGCTTGTGGGACATAGGTAGAGAAGGTGCCCGTACAACGCTATTATGGAGTTGATTATGAGAAAAGTGCCTAAGCAAAGAAGATGCAGATTGAATCTTTAGATGTTTGTCAGTCCCTTGTAGCCTTTAGGCCAGAGTTTGTCAGTCCCTTGTAGCCTTTAGGCCAGAGTTTGTCAGTCCCTTGTAGCCTTTAGGCCAGAGTTTGTCAGTCCCTTGTAGCCTTTAGGCCAGAGTTTGTCAGTCCCTTGTTGCCTTTAGGCCAGAGTTTGTCAGTCCCTTGTAGCCTTTAGGCCAGAGTTTGTCAGTCCCTTGTTGCCTTTAGGCCAGAGTTTGTCAGTCCCTTGTAGCCTTTAGGCCAGAGTTTGTCAGTCCCTTGTTGCCTTTAGGCCAGAGTTTGTCAGTCCCTTGTAGCCTTTAGGCCAGAGTTTGTCAGTCCCTTGTAGCCTTTAGGCCAGAGCTCTTCAACGTTATTCTAGCAAGGAGGTAATGGATGGAAAAGGTAAGGATGCATTTGAAAGTATTCAAACATGTCCACAATCTTGTTCTTGGCATTGCCTTAAGTCTCAGTCATAATACAATTGGAGTCTTGCAGGAAAGCCTTTCTTTCCATTCTTTGTAATTCGTTGCCGCTACATGTTCCCATCCTCTAAGCCGGAAAAAAGCTGAAAGGGGTCAGGGACTCGGATTAGTTCTTGAGACCCCTCCTCCCAAAAAAGAACTACTCTGATCAAACAGAACAGTTTGACTTTAAAATCCTGTGAAATCAGGTAATAAGATTATAGGCCTCTCATGCCAAAGAACAACTCTGTCTTTCATACACACACACATTTTTATCTACATCATTAAAGTCAGAATTATTGTGGTTGCACAACTGTTGTGTTATTTCTGTTTGTACCTGTTTCAGGTGGGAGACATGACAAAGCTAAACATATAAAGAAATCTGTATAAACTTTAAGAAAAACCCTTTAATGAGGTGTTCTAAAACTTTTGACCAGTAGTGTAGTTGCCGTCACAAACTCCAAACTACACACCGTTGTCACTGAGTAGTTGGATATTCATTTCTCACTGAGCAAAACATTTCTATATAATAAAGTGTTCTTTAAAATTCATTTTTTGTCTCTGTAACCTTCATTTGACTTATTTTTCCCACCACCTGTTTAATATGACCTGTTGACCTCAAACTTTGTTTTCATGTGGTAAGTTGTTGAGTTCTAGTGTCACAGCAGGTGTTTGTAAGAGACATAACAGACTTTTGTGAAAGAGGAATTTAGTAAATCCTTACATCAATAAAGTGTGTGTGTGAGTGAGTGTGTGAGGAGGTCTGTGGCGGTCATTACATTTTGTTAGCCAGTTATTGCCATTCAAAAGACTGCCGGTCTCACGGTAATTGACCATTAATTAACATAAACATGTTTAGCATCTCCAGGCCTCCAACATCTACATTTAAAAAAGTATAATAAATCAATTTAATATACACCATCACAATAAATCCGTTATTTATTTTAGGCAGGTCTAAGAAAAATATATGAAGAAAATGTATTTCAGATTAACAGAATATGAGTTGGCCTACTGTATGTTATCTATCTGGTTTTGCTCCATGCCAAAGGCTGTAGGCTTGTTCATTTAGCAGACAACATATGCTCATAAGTCTCGTGCCATTATTTTATATTATATGATTTTATAGTAAGAAGAATATAATTAAACTTAGTGAGTGTGCATATGAAGTGGCTATGTTGAGTATAAATGTGCTAATTTGAAACAGGTCCTATATGCTAGATTTTGAATGATTTGACATTTTATTAGCGAATGATACAAACCTTAGAATGTCTTAGTAATCAAAACATATATGAGCTGCATGATGGGACAATAGGATATTGATGATTTGAGAAGGTCGCAAAAAAAGCATGCGTTTCCTTGCCTTAGGTTGCATATGCAGTTCTCTCATCAAGTGGTCATATTTTCACCCATCAGACTATTCTCAATAGACTATTCTCTCTTGTCTTTACTGATATGTAAAATGAGTTTTGATTTAGAATGGTCCGTTATTAAAAAGGCAGGAACAGGGGCAGGAACAGGGGCAGGAACAGGGGCAGGAACAGGGGCAGGAACAGGGGCAGGAACAGGGGCAGGGGAAGAAAGACATGTCATCAGTTTGCACTTCAATAGCAAATGGAGGCTGCTTTACCACTGGTAAATGTTTCAATCATGCCGGTTTTAATGCAGAGCATATTCTTAATATGAACAGCTGAGAAATACATATAGTAGCAGCTGGGATCCTCCTCTTTTTAGTAGCTGTGCTTATAAAAACATGTATTTAACTTACAATCCACGCCTCAACCACTGTTAGAGGAGCATGCAGCCGCGCGCTGCCCGACGGGATATTCTGCCCAAAATCTGAATGCCCTGGGCCCTCCAGCCCTGTTCCTGCAGCCACCCACTGCTTCATTTTGGAGTTTAGGCTAGACCAATTATGTACCAAATACATCTTTAAATCAGTTTTTTAAATGTTTTTCTGCCTTGCATAATATGCACTAGGCTATGTAATTGTATAATGGCACAATCATTATTTTATGTCCATGATACTGTTTTGATAATAAGTATTTGATGTAATTTTGGATTGCATTCACATTGATGTCAGAGTTGTTGGAAGGACAGTAGAGCTCTGAGTACCACACTATTAGCGACCTGATGGTCGTTAGTGAGTTGGGTACTACCAACGCATGTCCAGAGTGCATAAGAGGAGATTACAGTGACTCAACAGTGGTGTCATTTTACTGCAGAGCCCTTCAGAAGGAGGTCCTCTCAGAAACTTTGGCCTCCATGGCCTGTGAAGTGACCGAGTGAGACAATTTCTCTCTGCATCTCACTCTTCTTTTTCTCTGTCTTTTTCTCTCTCACATTTTCTTCTTCAGCTCACCATGCCATCCCCTCCAGTTGATATCATCCATTTTGTGTGTTGGTGTGTGTGTGCAAAAACCTCCCTTGCTAAGAAATTCACAAATTACAACCAACTAAGCTGTCTTAGTTCAGCAACAGTGTTCACTGTTGTAGTGAATTGTATTCTTTGTATTAGGTTGTGGTTAATATTGTACAATCAAACAAATACAGTATCTCACGTTCATTGGCTTGGAGCTAACCTGGCTGGCAGCTTGTGGTGGACTAAAAGAAAACAACACATCTATTTTGGCACTGCAAAAGGTCCAAAGGTTGTCATGGTCATTAGCCAAGCACAAAACTCCCACACTCCTGTTTGGTGCTCTGTCGGAGGTGATGAGACGTGTTCAGTGAGCAGAGAAACAGTACCTCAGTGGACTGTCTTATGAAGCCTTTTATTTCAATGGAGTTTTCACTGAATTGTTTGTCAAATACACAGTTTGTTGTATGCTACACTTTGACAGTTCTAACGCTATCAGGAGTAACTCTTGTTTACAGGAAAGACAGCTAATATCATACAGTGATGCTAATGTTGTGAGGAGGAAAGCACCATTTGCTAGTGTTCAATTAATAATTTTGTATATTGAATTTGTCAACTATCTGACAAACACTCATATTGGCCCTTACATTACCAGCGACATTATCTGCTCTTCACGACCTAAGACTATCCATCATTTAGAATTAGCATTAGCAACCACATCAGCCCTGTTGTTGGACATCCCAACTATAACCCTCTCTCATTAATCAACAACACAGTTAGCCTGGAGAGTGCTGCTCAGTGTCCATATCTACCTGCTTATAAAGCTGCTACAGACAGTTAGCCTGGAGAGTGCCGCTCAGTGTCCATATCTACCTGCTTATAAAGCTGCTACAGACAGTTTGCCTGGAGAGTGCTGCTCAGTGTCCATATCTACCTGCTTATAAAGCTGCTACAGACAGTTTGCCTGGAGAGTGCTCCTCAGTGTCCATATCTACCTGCTTATAAAGCTGCTACAGACAGTTTGCCTGGAGAGTGCGGCTCAGTGTCCATATCTACCTGCTTATAAAGCTGCTACAGACAGTTAGCCTGGAGAGTGCCGCTCAGTGTCCATATCTACCTGCTTATAAAGCTGCTACAGACAGTTAGCCTGGAGAGTGCCGCTCAGTGTCCATATCTACCTGCTTATAAAGCTGCTACAGACAGTTAGCCTGGAGAGTGCCGCTCAGCGTCCATATCTACCTGCTTATAAAGCTGCTATAGACAGTTAGCCTGGAGAGTGCCGCTCAGCGTCCATATCTACCTGTCTGTAAAGCTGCCACAGAACAGGGAGAGCCATGTCGTACCCATGCACAGGACTTACACCTGAGATGCAGCTATGCCCATGTAGCTGGCAGACTGACCCCCCCCCTCCCAGATGAGCAGATGGACAGACTGGCAGGCGGGTTAGACTGGTAGGGCGGGCAGGTAGCCAAGTGCACAGACGCACATCAGCATCCCGGCAGATATTGTAGACGTCCGTCTGAGTTGGAATTACCTCTGACAGTCTGACTCTTCTGATCTGTTGTAGCGACAGTCAAGCAGGGACATCATGGTAATGTCATTTAGAGCTGTGTCATAGGCTTGGGCCTTTCATTGATGTGTCAGCAAATACAAGGATAGTAGAGGCTTATTTTAGTTTGCCTACTGGTCTTTTCTTTAGAAGATGTCTTGACTGATTCTAGCGACATATTTTAGGATGACATACTTATTGAGTGTACCAAACAGTCAAACTCTCCATCTTTCAGAGAGTTTGGGAAGGTCGTTCCTTGGAATTAAGTGTCTCTGGATTGGAAGAATTAGTGGTGGTGTAAGGGATTTTTAGCTTTGGCGGATGCTGGGACCTCAATGTCCTAAGCAGATCCCTGATGTTTCCAGTAATGTAGCCTGGAAGTCTATTGGCTGTGGTTAGTCCAGCAGACAGAGGTGGAACCCAGTCAGCCCCCTCAGGGGTGAGGGTTTTGGTTTGAGCCTTTAGGGAGAGAGAGTTTTGGATTGTTGTCTTTGATTCAGTGACCTTGACAGATTTTACGCTTGTGCAGCTGCCAAAACAAAAAATCACAACCATAAATTGAAATACAAGAATTAGCAATCATTTGATGGACAGCACCTTCCGCGGGTCGGTAGAAAGCGGATGTTTACGGATTTCAGGGATACAGTATTTCCAGCCTAACTTCCGTTTACCATGAAAAACAAATATGGGGACTCCGCTCAGGGGTCTTTTTACACCTGCTATGTTATGTTAGATGGACAAAATGACCTCCCCCCTCATTCTCATCCCTTAGGTTAGACTTCAACATGCACTCCAGTTGGAGGTTAAGCAAGACCGCTTAGTCCCCCCACACCCTCATCTCCCCCCAACTGAGAAAAGTGGATGATCAAATACACTCCTTTACTTCCTTTTTTTCTTTCTCAGCTCTCCTTTTCCGGAGAAAGGGAGGAAGAGGGTGGATGGGTTGGTGGTGGTGGGGGGAAGGCGGGATAGGGGGTAGTAACACCTCCCTCTCTGGCCCCTAATCAGCCAGGCAGCCTCAGCTGCCCTCCTCCGATCCCCTGCCAGGGTCCCTATCATCCTCTGATCAAATATTAATGTGCTCTACTCGGCCTGCTCACTAATCCAAAGCCAATTAATATTATCTGTCAATTATTTACAGATCCGGAGGTGCGGAGGCGATTCCCCGAGGACTACATCGACCAGGTTTGGAATGCATAATTAACTTCCTCTTTTCTATCTCTCTCTCTCATTTTTCTCTCTTCCTCTCACCCTCCCCCCTCTCTTTCTTCGCCACTATTTATTTATTCGTTTCTTTAGCTTTTTTCAGCCCCCTTTATCTTGATAGTTTTATTTTTCCTGGTGTGGCCTATTTTGACTCTTGCCTTTTGACGTCGCCTGTCTCTCTGTTTGTGTGGGTGCGTATCGGCCCCTTTTTATTTTAAACTCTTGCCATTTATGGGGTCTTTTTTTATGGGCGCAAGGGGGAGGTGGGACCGGTTGGTGTGTTTGACCCCGTCTCGCTCGCTCGCTGTGTGTGTGTGCGTGCGATCAGAAGTCCCCACAGTAAAACAAGGAAAAGTCGGGCAAGTGTGGACATTTCGCAGATCCCAACAAGGGAAAAGGCAGTTTTAGATTTACAATTATGGTTGTGATTAAAAGATAGGGGTTAGTTTTATGATTAGGGGTTTGGGATTAGGGTTCGGGAAAATAGGATTTTGAATGGGAATAAATAGTTTGTTCCCCACAAGGATAGTAAAAGGTGTGTGTACATACAGTAGATGTGTCTGTCTTCGCTAGTATAAAGGACACTACTATTGTCTGTGTACCGGGCAATGCAGACACATGCAGCTTCAGAAATTCATTGTAGCTCCCAAGATTTGAAAAAGGCTAAAGAAATAATATGAATGCAGAGTTGTTTTTATATTTATTTTTTACGGAAACTTGATACAAACTTGACAAACAAACTTTCTTTGTGTTTGAGAAATTGCAATTTCATTTTTGAAAGAGAAGAGAACTTTCTTGGTTTGTTGCTTTCTTGGTTTATTTGTTTGAGAGCAGTGAGAATCCCCCCGCTTTGTCTTTCTTCAGACAACAAGACGTCTTTGTTGTTTGCGGCGTCTCTCCTGGCTCTGTGCATTCGTTTGCGACTTTGCAGAGCGACGAGAGAGTGGGTGTCGAGCTCTTCTCCGTTGACTAATTGCGCCGTCAGTCACCATAGCCATATGCTTCCTTGATATTGCTAGCATATCTCTGACACTTCCTCTGCATACACAGTGTATATTCACACAAAAACACAAACCAAAACTATTCTGTAGACATTTTGTCGTTTGTTTATTACACAAAGGACTACATGGCGTTGCCGGTGAAAAGGTACTTTTGATTAGAAGTAGGAGGGTGCGTGTTTCCTCTAATTTTTCTTCCTCCTTTCATCTCTCAAGCATCCAGGGTCATGTTAAATCAATGGCGTATTGACCTGGATCCTACGCGTGTTACCATAGAGCCGTGCCCATAGAATCCTCCGAGGTAGCAACTGGAACTCATTGTCCTGCATGCTCTTCAAAGAGACAGAATGCCAAGCATGAATTCAGGTTGCCCTTTTAGTCGAAAAAACAACAACATTCTATTAACCAAGCGGGACACATGCACAAACGCACACTTGCATGCATGTAGACACACACACACACACACACACACACACACACACACACACACACACACACACACACACACACACACACACACACACACACACACACACACACACACACACACACACACACACACACACACACACACACACACACACACACACACACACACACACACACACACACACACACACACACACACTAATCACGTAGCCTTGTTTATTCCAAGCGAAGCAACCTCCCCCCGCCCGTCTCTCTCTCTCTCTCGTTCTGTTTCCTTCTTGTGCAATTATTTGATGCAGAAGAAAAGCCACATCCTTTGTTGCTAATGGATGTTTCATCCCAGGCCACCTTTGTTCCATACAGTAAAGAATCTGTCTTGAATTACGGGGCCTACGTTGCTCGTTGCTCTAGGAACGAGAAGGGGAAAGAGAGACTGAGATGAAGAGAAAGAGCGAGGAAGAAAAATAGAACGAGAAGTAGAGTTTAAGAATATTGGATAGAGAGGAAAGATGATAGGTAGTGAAAAATTGATAATGATGGCCAACCCTTTGGCTTCCCTTGAGCCGCGATGCCACGCTCCTTCACCCATCCCCCTCTTTGTAGTTCACAGAATGACGGAGGAGCAAGGCCCAAGAGAGAAGAAGAGAGTGAGAAGATGAAAGATGGCTGGAAACAAAAGAGGGTAGCTGGTACCAGTCCCAGTCTCATTCTCATCTGTGGGTTCTTAATGATGTACCCCCCAAACACACCGCACCCTGCCCAATGGCCAACCCAGTAGCTCCCTTACATCTCTCTAGTTGGCAACAGTATGGCATCAGTCAACTCTCAGCTGGAGCCTCTAGGACAACAGGGTCTGAAACAGCAGCCTATATTCCCTTTATACTGTAGTGCAGCGTTTCCAAAACTCAGTTCCTTGGGTCACCCTGGGTGCACGTTTAGTTTTTTTGCTCTAGCACTACACAGCTGATTCAAATAACCAACTCATTATCAAGCTTTGATGATTTGAATCAGCTGTGTAGCGCTACGGCACCTCTTTTAGCCAGAACCCTATGTGGTATATCCGAGGCAAGCCGTAGATAGTGGGTCGTGGGTTTTACTCATCGGGCATCATCTGAAGGCTTGTGTTTAATGTTAACCAAACGTTCATTTGATTTGATTTGTGTTCAGTTTGCGCACTTGGATACTCCTATACAAGGTGTAGGCAAAACTACCCAGGACTGTTATTCAGACACACAAGCGTATTTGTTTCTGAAGAGGAGGAATAGTTGCTTGTCATTATCTTGTTTGTCCTTTCTCTCTGCCGCTGATAGATCTCGCCGTTTGCGCAGGGGAATGTAATCGGAAATGTAAATAAGCCGTTTGATACAAAGTGATGGAATAACGAGCGGAATTTCCCTCGCTTCTATCTTCTCTCTCTCTCCAATCGCTCCCTTGCTCATAATTAAAACAAAGCTTTCGCCCTCAGTCTCTTCTCACTCGTTTTCTCCATCTCCATCTCCATCCTCTGACACAGCCACATCGCATTGACACATAAGCTTTGAATCCTTTAAATTAGGCAGCTGCTGCTTGTTTTCCTTAACTTAATGCGACAAGGTACTTTTTTCCCCGTAATGGAGAGAAATGGTTTTTTGAAGTTGGGCTGGCTTTGATGTAGCGTGCCGCTAGACCATTTTAACTTCTCCGGCATAGGGGGAAGAATCGAGGCGCTTTTAACAAGGGAATATTCAAATTTGGTGACCTTCTACCAAAAGAAGAAGTAGAAAGGGAAACGGAGGGAGAGAAAGCGGGGGTGTTGAATATTCACATTTGCACACTCACACTACAGACGTAGGATCTTCATTTGATCACTCTTTTGTCGCTGAAAATGTTCCTGCACAGCAGGAAATGCAAATGTGTAGTGCATTCATGTTTTAACAAGGCTTCTAAAGTTTGTAATTTCCACTTTAAAATGCCAGACTTAATTTGCCCTAAAGAAAAATGTTTCAACCCCTACAAAAATGTCCATTAATTATATTCCACATAATAATTCACATGTCCTGTTGCTGCAGGATTATTTTCCTGCTGTAGCAAACTGGCTCAAATTAAAATCCTACATCTGTAACACACAAACCGCAGGAAGTAACCAAACACCAATAATGACCTCTGATCTCCATGACAACTTCACCTGGAGACCTTGATGACACTGGCACATAATCTATCAACAACTGGCGATAGTGATTAAAAGGTCTTATCTAGAGGCATTAGATGTCCACATTAGGCTAAGTCGTCTCTTTCAGAAGAAAAATGTGTGCGTAGATAAAATTAACTATCACATATCACCAACTCCGGCAAAGTGTCAAGCTCATGAAATAGGCTAGATTTGTGGTGTAGGATTACATTTCCCAAAGACCTGACCTCGGGTCAGTATTACATCTTATTCCCTACACATTAAGCCTTCAGGTAAGGTAACGTTAGCTGAACCTCTACCTGACGCCAGATTTGTGGAGTGCAGCTTAATCCCATCTACTAGTAAACCCATCATTACCCCATGTGTGGGAAAAATATGGCTGCTTATTGTGCCTTCATCCTGAAGGGAGATAATTGTGATGTGGTTTTCCCAGTGCTTGTCTGACGGTCTGGGGTGTATCTCTTAATTGCGGCTCACCTTAGCGTGGCTTGGCGTCGGCTCCTGGGGACACCTGGCTGCACATATGGCATCAGTTACCGACGTAGGTGAAGGCAACCGTTAAGCATCTGGAGCAGGGGAGGGAGGTATTGCAGGGAGAGAGAGAGAGCGAGCAAGTAGATGAAAACATAGAAAGCCCAGCTGTCTGAGAAATGGAAGTGTTCCAAGAATTGTATGTTGTTAAGGCATGAGGTTCAAATGTGAAGATGTGCAAAGTGAGTTGGTGGACAACATGCGAAACTCCCATCAGTGGAAAGATGACACTGCATGCATAAAGAGAGAGACAGGGAGAGAGACAGGGAGAGAGACAGGGAGAGAGACAGGGAGAGAGACAGGGAGAGAGACAGGGAGAGAGACAGGGAGAGAGACAGGGAGAGAGACAGGGAGAGAGACAGGGAGAGTGACAGGGAGAGTGACAGGGAGAGTGACAGGGAGAGTGACAGGGAGAGTGACAGGGAGAGCGACACCCAGTAACTGTTCTTCCTCATTTGACTTCCAACAGCAAACAAGCAATGAAACTGTCACGCCCTGACCATAGTAGAGGTCGAAATTGCCGATTTTAATTAGGGCTGATTTAAAGTTTTCATAACAATTGGAAATCTATTTTTGGACGCCGATTTTGCCGATTTAAAAAAAATAATGTATTTATTTTTATACCTTTATTTAACTAGGCAAGTCAGTTAAGAAGACATTCTTAGTTTCAATTACGGCCTAGGAACCGGCCTTGTTCAGGGGCAGAACGACAGATTTTCACCTTGTCAGCTTAGGGGATCTTGCAACGTTACAGTTAACTAGCCCAACGCTATAACCACCTGCCTCTCGTTGCACTCCACAAGGAGACTGCCTGTTACGCGAATGCAGTAGAAGCCAAGGTAAGTTGCTAGCTAGTATTAAACTTATCTTAGAAAAAACAATCAATCATAATCACTAGTTATAACTACACATGGTTGATGATATTACTAGTTTATCTAGTGTGTCCTGTGTTGCATATAATCGATGCAACGCTGGGGGATGATTTAAGAAAAGCGCATTTGCTAAAAAAGCACAATCGTTGGACGACTGTACCTAACCATAAACACCAATGCCTTTCTTAAAATCAATACACAGAAGTATATATTTTTTAATCTGCATATTTAGCTAAAATAAAATAAGTCACTTCTCGTTCATTGCACATTCAGAGTCAGGGTATATGCAACAGTTTGGGCAGCCTGGCTCATTGCGAACTGCCAGTATTTTTCTTAATTATGACATAACATTGAAGGTTGTACAACGTAACAAGAATATTTAGTGAAACGGTTCCGTATTTCACTGAAATTATAAACGTTTTGTTTTCGAAATGATAGTTTCCGGATTCGACCATATGAATGACCAAAGGCTGGTATTTCTGTGTGTTATGTTATAATTAAGTCTATGATTTGATAGAGCAGTCTGACTGAGCGGCGGTAGGCAGCAGCGGACTCGTAAGCATTCATTCAAACAGCACTTTTGTGCGTTTTGCCAGCAGCTCTTCGCAAGCACAGCGCTGTTTATGACTTCAAGCCTATCAGCCTAATGGCTGGTGTGACCAATGTGAAATGGCTAGCTAGTTAGCGGGGTGCGCGCTAATAGCGTTTCAAACGTCACTCGCTCTGAGACTTGAAGTAGTTGTTCCTGCAAGAACCGCAACTTTTGTGGAGCGATGGGTAACGCTGCTTTGAGTGTGGCTGTTGTCGATGTGTTCCTGGTTCGAGCCCAGGTAGGGGCGAGGAGAGAGACTGAAGCTATACTGCTATACACTGGAAATACTATAGTGCCTATAAGAACATCCAATAGTCAAAGGTATATGAAATACAAATGGTATAATACAACCTCTTACCTTGGAATATTGAAGTCTCATGTTAAAAGGAATATGTGTTCTCATGTTCTGGGCAAGGAACTCAAGGCACATATTTCACTTTTACTTCTCCAACACTTTGTTTTTGCATTATTTAAACCAAATTGAACATGTTTCATTATTTATTTGAGGCTAAATGTATTTTTATTGATGTATTATATTAAGTTAAAATAAGTGTTCATTCAGTATTGTTGTAATTGTCATTATTACAAATACATTTTTTTAAGATTGTCCGATTTAATCGGTATCGGCGTTGAAAAATCATAATCGGTCGACCTCTAGACCATAGAGAGCTTTTTATTCTCTATGTTGGTTAGGTCGGGGTGTGACTAGGGTGGGTTATCTAGGTGATTAAATGTACATCTATGTTGGCCTGGTATGGTTCCCAATCAGAGGCAGCTGTTTATCGTTGTCTCTGATTGGGGATCATATTTAGGCAGCCATTTCCCCATTGTGCTTTTTGGGATCTTGTTTTTGTGTAGTGCCTATTAACACTGCAATTACTTCACGGTTCGTTTGTTTTCTGTATTTGTTTTGGTGAGTTTCTTTGACATAGACATGTGGAACTCTACGCACACTGCGCCTTGGTCCAATCATTCAGATGATCGTGACAGAAACGGAATGCTTCCTGCCCATTAACCCTCCGCCACTACTTCTGATCATGGCCTGTGAAAGTGACTTTACTGGGGGAGACTGACAACGATTTATCAACCTTCACCCTGCCTCTGGAGGAAGGTGGTGCAAGTGGTTGTTTTCAGATACATTTGCCTAGCCTTCTGTGAGACTGAAATACAAATTAGGGCCTTAAAATGGAGTCTTACGAGATTTGCAAACTGGAGGCGCTGACATAGCTTCCTGAAGGCAAGAAAATGCCATTTTATAATAGTTCATCAAGTCTCAAGTGGTTTGGTTTGTTGACCCAGTGGATTTAACTCTGATAGACTCTTGGTAATTGACCGATCTAAAAGGCCATTGATTTTCACAGAAGTCAAGGGGAAGTTGAAATAGCGTATGTGAAACTTTACCATGAATTAAATATGGCCTTGGCCTCAACCATGGGTCGACAGTGCAGATTGAATTATTGATATTGAATTATTTGTCTTTAACTATAGATGACTGTAAGTCGCTTTGGATAAAAGCGTCTGCTAAATGGCATATTATTATTATTATTATTATTAAGCGGACACTAAGGAGCCGGTTTCTTGGATCCAGATGAAGTCTAGGCTAGGCATTCGGGAGATTCAGGAAACCAGCCCTTGAACATTGTAGAAGGGGTTAATGTTTCTCTGAAATAGATGATGACCTAGTCATATGTTGGCTTGTTGTGTAGCTTGCTAAGGTGAGCTAACTATGGACGTGTTCAGTTCTAGTCTTCCACCCTTCCCATTCACCCTGCTGGGTTCCCTTCCGCTTGTGTCCCTAATCTCCACGTGAGTACCAGGCATTTAGAGGTAGCCACACATGGCCCAACATCCTGTTGAATATGCCCAAGGCCCATTGCCACCCCTCAGCTTCCCTTATCTTCATCCCCTCCAGTCGTTCATCCCCTTTCTCCTTTCTCTCGCCTCTGTCAGGATGAATGGATTCAAAACAAAATAAAAGAGAAAAAATAATTGCTTGTTGTTTAACCCTTCTGGATTGGCTAAATGTGTACATATAGAGAGGTTGCAGTTGCGTCACATCACCTAGCAACCACACCAGGAGCCATGTTGGAAGACCAGAGTCAGTCTTTTGGACCTTTGTTGCCCTGTGTGTCCTCCAATTGTCCACATTGCTGGCTTTGTTTTGCTTTGTATTTCTAAGGACCTTAGAAATACGTCCTTAGAAAGGCAGTAGGATAACCTATTTAAGTAAGTAAATCGTTTTTATATCATTTTCAAAATATATGTATAATTAGCTAGCTAGCTTGCTACAATAACTTAGCATTAATGTGTAGGCTAACTCAAATGAGCTCCTAATGTATTGTTAGCATGCTAGCTTACTTTACATACTGCATAGCTAAGTGAAATAGATATCTCCAGCTACAGTTAGCTAACTTAATTTTAGTTTGCTAGCTCTTGATGTATGTATCATCATACGTAAAAAAAATACAAACTCTAAATGCATACAGTATGTAGGTAGCTAGCTAGCTAGCTAATAACCATGGCATGATATTTTCGATGAAAAAGAAAAATATATTTTAAATGTAACCTTTATTTAACTAGGCCAGTCAGTTAAGAACAAATTCTTATATACAATGATGGCCTACACCGGCCAAACATGGATGACGCTGGGCCAATTGTGCGCCGCCCTATGGGACTCCCAATCACGGCCAGTTGCATTCGAACCAGGGTGTCTATAGTGACTTCTCAAGCGCTGAGATGCAATGCCTTAGACCGCTGCACCACTCAGGAGTCCGAGTGAAAGGATTAGCAGCTCCAGCTGTCAGAGAAGGGGAGAGAGTCGGCTACTCTGGATAAGACAGGTACCTTTGTGGGAGGCCATTATTACAGTTTAAAAGTCATAAATAATGTATAAACCTATTCCAACTGGAGTTGGCCAACCCTGTTGGGTATGCAGGCTTCTGTTCCAGCACTAACACCTGATTCTAGTTTTTTTGTTTTTCACATTGTCCCTCTGAATGGCACACACAATCCATGTCTTATTTGTCTCAAGGCTTAAGACTGTCTTTAACCTGTCTCCTCCCCTTCATCTACACTGATTGAAGTTGATTTACCAAGTGACATCAATAAGCTATCATAGCTTTCACTTGGATTAATCTGGTCAGTCAGTGTGTATGAGGCTAATCATTATACCAGATGTTGTACATGCCTTGTGCTAATATCAAATTGTTTAGTACAAATCCAACCCTTATAATGCCTGGAAGCAGGAAATGATGGGATCCTTAGATTAAAACATACAACTACTACTGCCAAATTCAATGCCAGATACTCTTTTCCCAAAAGGTCTGAGTGGCACTTGGAGGTGCCACTGTGATAAGGAAGATGGTTTGCCTAAGACTACCATAACAATTACATTGTCTATGCTAAATGTGTTTAAATTGTCAAATAAAATAAAAATAGTTAGATTATAAGAAATACATTTTATTCATTGGGGCAAGGGAAAGCAGAGATGAACACAAAATACTTTAAATTTTACCCATATAACAACAGCCTATTATTCAAGTATAATATGTTTAGAATATCATAAACAATATAATTTCATTTTATATATTCATGCATTGTAGATAAATATATTACTGTGAAACTTTGTTTCTGTTTAAAACCTCTATGGGATGGGTGTCCCTGAACCCGGGACGGTTGTTGCTAATGTGACTAGTATGACATTGTTTTCAGCAGCCAACTTTCCAGGACATAGACATGTCTTATATGGGCAGAAAGCTTAAATGATTGTTAATCTAACTGCAGCTGTAGCTATTACAGTGAATAAATACCATGCTATTGTTTGAGGAGAGGGCACAACAACAATTACGTTATCACGGCAACTGGTTTGATACATTCACCTCTGAATGTACTTACATTCAGTAATCTTGCTCTGATTTGTCATCCTGAGGGTCCAAGAGATAAAATGTAGCATAGTTGTGTTTAATAAAATAAATATATATGTTCAAATGTAGGAACTGGGGTCTACAGTTTGACCTCTCTGCTATCTCTAGCCCCATACCCACCCAGCCCGGCCATCTATATGTGTGAAAGTTAGTGTTTTAGCTAATGATCCATCATGTATGGGGTGGCAGGTAGCCTAGTGGTTAGACTGTTGGACCAGTTACCAAAAGGTTGCTAGATCAAATCCCCGAGCTGACAAGGTAAGCATCTGTTATTCTGCCCCTGAACAAGGTCTTTAACCCACTGTTCCTAGGCCGTCATTGTAAGTAAGAATTTGTTCCTAATTGACATGCCTAGTTAAAAAAAGCCATTAAAAAAAGCTATGACATTCCTGGGAGTGTGTAAACTTTATTTTTTTTTATTACCATTGCATTTTTGTATGTTCTCTATAGTTATGTACTTGAAAATGTATCAATTGACCAATTCGGCACATTTGGGTAGACTCCTGGCAGACTTGATACAACATATTGTACAGTAATATAATTCTTCACTGGATCAGTCTGAAACATTGCACACACTGCTGCCATCATCAAATTTAGTAAATCTAAATTACACCTAGACTCCTATCTGAATGTATGGCCTTTCTCTTGCATTTCAAAGATGGGAAAAAACCCACATGTTTTTTTGTTTGTATTATCTTCATCAGATCTAATGTGTTGTATTCTCCTACATGAATTTCAAATTTCCACAAACTTGAAAGTGTTTCCTTTCAAATGGTATCAATTATGTGCATGTCCTTGCTTCAGGTCCTGAGCTATCGGCAGTTAGATTTGGGTATGTCATTTTAGGCAAAGGTTTTAGGTTTTAATCAGAAGTTATTGCTACACGATTCAATTTAAGGGAACACTTTCGTCATGACAACAAGGTGACTGGGCTCTCTACTCAAATGGCACAACAGAATCATTCAGATTGACCAAGGGACAACCATTTTGTCTAACTGAGGAATGTCCCCTTTTTTATCTGGAAAAGGACAAAGTAGTAAAAATAGAAACTGATGATGCTGCAGCGTTGCTCATCTTCACAGTGTAAATCCAGTTGACATCGGTGTCTTGATAGAGGTCAGCTGGTGAACCTACAGTAGAATAGAACTGAGGGGTATTTTACTGAAATTCTGTTACCAAACTCTGCACAGTTTTCCAGTAAATATATGTTGTAGAATTATCAGTGGAAATTGTTTAAAGTAGTCATTGTGCATGGATTTGCTTGCTAAACTTTTATATCAATGGTCTTTGTTTGGCATACATTTTCAAGTAAAATAAAATCATGCATGGAATTGCCCCTATTCCATTTAGGCCTTTGTCCTATGCTGTAATGCCCATACATTTTCTCAACAAATTATCATTGGGTCAGTGCCACTGGAAAGTGTTTTGGGGAAATAATATCCTCTTACAAGCTATATGCACATCATATTGTGCAATTCATGTTTCCCCTTTTCGTAGGCCTAGACTAGATGGTTGCATTCAAGACAAGGTCGATTTTATTGATCTGTTTATAAAAGGCCACATTTTTCCCACGCAAAGAAAAGAGAAGAAACGTCTCTGATACAGCATATCCACTATGCTATGTCCATATTTACTATGCCACTATGCAGTCAGCCATACACAGTGATTAGACTGAGTTATATTTATAGCCTAAATTATCACTATCCAGTCTACTCATCACATTAGGAATAAACTCAGCAAAAAAAGAAACGTCCTCTCACTGTCAACTGTGTTTATTTTCAGCAAACTTAACATGTGTAAATATTTGTGAAAACATAAGATTGAACAACTGAGACATAAACTGAACAAGTTTCACAGACATATCACTAACAGAAATGGAATAATGTGTCCCTGAGCAAAAGGAGGGTCAAAATAAAAATAACAGTCAGTATTTGGTATGGCCACCAGCTGCATTAAGTACTGCGTCTGCTCCTCATGGACTGTACCAGATTTGCCAGTTCTTGCTGTGAGATGTTACCCCACTCTTCCCCCAAGGCACCTGCAAGTTCCCAGACATTTCTTGGGGGAATGGCCCTAGCCCTCACCATCCGATCCAACAGGTCCCAGACGTACTCAATGGGATTGAGATCCGGGCTCTTCGTTGGCCATGGCAGAACACTGACATTTCTGTCTTGCAGGAAATCACGCACAGAACGAGCAGTATGGCATGGCTGGTGGCATTGTCATGCTGGAGGGTCATGTCAGGATGAGATTACCGGAAGGATACCGGATGTCTTCCCTGTAACCTACAGCATCGAGATTGCCTGCAATGAGAACAAGCTCAGTCCAATGATGCTGTGACACACCGCCCCAGACCATGACGGACCCTCCAATTCCAAATCGATCCCGTTCCAGAGTACAGGCCTCGGTGTAACGCTCATTCCTTCGACGATAAACGCCAGTCCTGTCTGGTCCAGCGACGGTGGGTTTGTGCCCATAGGCGACGTTGTTGCCAGTGATGTCTGGTGAGGACCTGCCTTACAATAGGCCTACAAGCCCTCAGTCCAGCCGCTCTCAGCCTATTGTGGACAGTCTGAGCACTGATGAAAGGATTGTGCTTTTAGTTGTAACTTGGGCAGTTGTTGTTGCCATCCTGTACCTGTCCCGCAGGTGTGATGTTCAAATTTACCTATCCTGTGCATTTGTTGTTACACGTGGTCTGCCACTGCGAGGACAATCAGCTGTCCATCCTGTCTCCCTGTAGTGCTGTCTTAGGCGCCTCACAGTACGGACATTGCAATATATTGCCCTGGCACATCTGCAGTCCTCATGCCTCCTTGCAGCATGCCTAAGGCACGTTCATGCAGATGAGCAGGGACCCTGGGCATCTTTCTTTTGGTGTTTTTCAGTCAGCAGAAAGGCCTCTTTAGTGTTCTAAGTTATCATAACTGTGATCTTAATTGCCTACTGTCTGTAAGCTGTTAGTGTTTTAACGACCGTACCACAGGTGCATGTTCATTAATTATTTATGGTTCATTGAACAAGCATGGGAAACAGTGTTTAAACCCTTTACAATGAAGATCTGTGAAGTTATTTCGATTTTTACGAATTATCTTTGAAAGACACGGTCCTGAAAAAGGGGTTTCTTTTTTTGCTGAGTTTAGTAGCCTTACATTAGTCTACAAATGCGATAAAAGCATGCATGTTTATTGTAAAGGTGCATTTTTATGGTGAAAAAAAATACACCACATGACCAAAAGAATGTGGACACCTGCTTGTCGAATATCTCATTCTAAAATCATGGGCATTAATATGGAATTAGTTCCCCCTTTGCTGCTATAACAGCCTCCACTCTTCTGGGAAGGCTTTCCACTAGATGTTGGAATATTGCCGCGGGGACTTTCTTCCATTCAGCCACGAGCATTAGTGAGGTCGGGCACTGATGTCGGGCGATTTAGGCCTGGCTCGCAGTCTGCGTTTGAATTATTTCCAAAAGTGTTCGATGTGGTTAACGTCTGGGCTCTGTACAGGCCAGTCAAGTTATTCCACACCAATCTCGACAATCAATTTCTCTATGGACCTTACTTTGTGCACATGGCCATTGTCATGCTGAAACAGGAAAGGGCCTTCCCCAAACTTTTGCCACAATGTTGGAAACAGAATCATCTAGAATGTCATTGTATGCTGTAGCGTTAAGATTTCCCTTCACTGGATCTAAGAGTCCTCGCACGAACTATGAAAAACAGCCCCAGACCATTACTTTGCAGTTGGTATTATGGATTCGGGCAGGCAGTGTTCTTTTGGCATCCGCCAAACCCAGATTCGTCCGTCAGACTGCCAGATGGTGAAGCGTGATTCATCACTCTAGAGAACGTGTTTCCACTGCTCCAGAGTCCAATGGTGGTGAGCTCTACACCACTCCAGCTCACACTTGGCCTTTCGCATGGTGATCTTAGGCTTGTGTGCATCTGCTTGGCTATGGAAACCCATTTCATGAAGCTCCCGACGAACAGTTCTTGTGCTGACGTTGCTTCCAGAGGAACTCGGTAGTGAGTGTTACAACCAAGAACAAACTATTTTTTACGCGCTTCAGCACCATTTGTCCTGTTCTGTGAGCTTGAGGAGCCTACCACTTCGCGGCTGAGCCACTGTTGCTCCTAGATGTTTCCACATCACAATAACAGCCCTTACAGTTGACCGGGGCAGCTCTAGCAGGGCAGAATTTTGACAAACTGACTTGTTGGAAAGGTGGCATTGTATGACTGTGCCACGTTAAATGCCATTGAGCTCTTCAGTAAGGCAATTCTACTGACAATGCTTGTCTTAGGAGATTGCATGGCTGTGTGCTCTATTTTATACACCTTTCAGCAACGGGTGTGGTTGAAATAGCCGAAATACACTAATTTGAAGGGGTGTCCACATACTTTTGTATAGACAGTGCCTTCGGGAAGTATTCAGCCCTTTTCCACATTACGTTACATCCGTATTCTAAAATGATAAAAATAATTCCTCAGCTATCTATACACAATACCTCATAATGACAAAGTGAAAACAGGTTTTTAGACATTTTTGCAAATGTATTAAAGACAAAAAAAACATTTTCCTTATTTACGTAATTATTCAGACCCTTTGCTATGAGACTCGAAATTGAGCTCAGGTGCTTCCTGTTTACATGGATTATCCTTGATGTTTCTACAACTTGATTGGAGTCCACCTGTGGTAAAGTCAATTGATTGTACATGATTTGGAAAGGCACACACCTGTCTATATAAGGTCCCACAGTTGACAGTGCTTGTCAAAGCAAAAACCAAGCCATGAGGTCAACGGAATTGTCCGTACAGCTCCGAGACAGGATTGTGTCGAGGCACAGAACTGGGGAAGGGTACCAAAACATTTCAGCATTGAAGGTCCCCAAGAACACAGTGGCCTCCAACATTCTTAAATGAATTAAGATTGGAACCACCAAGACTTCCTAGAGCTGTCCGCCCGGCCAAACTGAGCAATCAGGGGAGAAAGGCCTTGTCCAAGAACCCGATGGTCACTCTGACAAAGCTCTAGAGTTCTGTGGAAATGGGAGAACCTTCCAGAAGGACAACAATCTCTGCAGCAGTCTACCAATTAGGCCTTCATGGTAGCGTGGCCAGATGGAAGCCACTCCTCAGTAAAAGGTACATGACAGCCCACTTGGAGTTTGCCAAAAGGCACCTAAAGGACTCTGACCATGAGAAACAGCATCATGCTGTGGGGATGTTTTTCAGGTGTAGGGACTGGGAGAGTAGCTCAGACTGGGGCGAAGGTTCACCTTCCAACAGGAGAACGACCCTAAGCACATAGCCAAGACAACACAAGAGTTGCTTTGGGACAAGTCTCTCAATGTCCTTGATTGGCCCAGCCAGAGCCTGGACTTGAACCCGATCGAACATCTCTGGAGATTGATGAGAAAATAAAATAATTTAATACATTTTATAATAAGACTGTAACCTAAGAAAATGTGGGAAAAGTCTGAATACTGTCTGAAGGCACTGTATAGTGTAGCTTCCCCAATGCTTCAAAATCACTCGCCGCCTACGAGAGAGACGCATGCTAGATAGCTAGACTACAAGCTATCTAGCTCTAATGTTGGCCAACTTAATCTTGTTGTTAACATCTGGGTGGCATAATAGCTAAACTAAACTTGAATTTAGACGTATCGTTGATGAAATGATCGGAGCAGACCCTGTACTGACAACTGTCTGGGTTCAGGTCTTGATGGGGGAAAAAGGTGTCTTTTTTTGTCAGTTGTCTTTTCTGCCTTGTTAGAATATCCAAATATGGCACAGAAATTGACCATGGTAATTAATCAGGTAGTTTTAGGCATTGTTACCATGCAGCTTGGAGTAGCTGTTGTTGTCGGAATAATTGATTTATTGATCTTCCAACATGGCCGCCAGGAGGCATTGTAGGTCACCTGGCAACCCTCTATATTAAATCATATTTTAATCTAGTTATATCTAGTTGGGTATCTTCTAGTTAATATCATTCAATCTACTTTGAAGGCGACTGTGAAAGTGATGGGATAATTGAAGGAGTCAGGACTTCAGCTTCATGGCCCCAGAAAGCCTAGTTCACTTCAGGGCCCATTGCAATAAAACCTGAACAATTGCAATAGAAATTTTACTCAAGTAGACGTTCTCCTTGTGACGTGCAATTCTCCAGAGTACACTGCTATTTTTCTATCTCTATCTTCTAAAGGCACTGACTTTTGGAGACATTTGGAGAACGCCATAAAAATAATATATACTGTTATATACACTCATCCATCCGCGAACACTGTGTCCCAGCTAATGACTTGTTGTTTTGTTTGTTGTCGTTGTTTGATTTCTGTCTTCCCTTTTCATCATTTTTTTCATTATTTTTCATGTCATCTGTCCACACTGTGGGGTGAAGTGCTGACAACGTGCCTTTTTGCAGAGTGGCTGCGCTGGTAGTCATTTAAAATCCATAACTGTATAAAAGGGGTCTCATTGAGACAAATGAGAGTGCTGCCTGTGGTATTACATCTAATGAGGGGCGCCCTGCTCTGTTTGCACAGCACCGTCCTCCTCCTAATGAAGTAGCAATATGGCTGCCTTTTATTAAAGCATTTCATGAGTCGACTGCGGATGTTTCATAGAAATGCTCTCTATCTCATTGAAATGTCCGCACGCACGCACGCACGCACGCACGCACGCACGCACGCACGCACGCACACACACACACACACACACACACACACACACACACACACACACACACACACACACACACACACACACACACACACACACACACACTGTTTACTTTTATTACAGTGGCATGTTTTTTTATCGTTATTTGCTGTTATATACACTCAGTGGGCAGTTTATTAGGTACACCACCCCATTCACGAAATTGGTTCGCTCCTACAAACAGTGAGTCACTTGGCCGTGGCTTGCTATGTAAAACAGGCAGACAGGCATTGAGACATTCACTTACCTAAGCGACTTTGAGTGTGGTACGATCGTCGGTGCCAGTGTGTGCCGGTTCCAGTATCTCAGAAATGTCCGGCCTCCTGGGCTTTTCACACACGATAGTTGCGTCCTGCTGATGGTAGAGTCAGGATGCGGCGTAAGCAGCATGAGTCCATGGCCCCATCCTGCCTGGTGTCAATGGTACAGGCTGGTGGCAGTGGTGCAATGGTGTAGGGAATGTTTTCATGGCACACGTTAGGTCCCTTGATCAAAATCAAATCAAATTGTATTGGTCACATACACATATTTAGCAGATGTTATTGCGGGTGTAGCTAAATTATTGTGCTCCTAGCTCCAACAGTGCAGTAATATCTAGCAATACACAACAATACACACAATACCAATTGAGCAACATTTACATCCCCCCGAATAATTCAGTCTCTTCTGGAAGCAAAGTGGGGGTCCGACCCGATACTTGATGGGTGTACTTCATAAACTGTGTGTGTACATTTGCTATTATCGCTTAAAAAAAAACAAGAAGATCAACATTTCATACTGCAGCATGTTCTCTTTTTATGTGGTGGCCACATTTTGTTGCTACTGAGGTTTTATTATTGTAGGAACTTGAATACGTGCATAAAGACCCTGTGAGGGCAGTGAGTGATTGGGAGGTGTGCAGTGGAAGGAGACCCTGTGAGGTGCAGTGAGTGATTGGGAAGTGTGTGGTGGAAGGAGACCCTGTGAAGTGCTGAAGGGAATAGAGACTTGGAGACACAGGAGATTGTCCTGTTGATTGGCGTGTCTATCTTCCCTTCATCCATCCGGCCCCCCTCCATCTCATTTAGTTTGGAGGAAGTGGAAATGTGTGTTTGTGTGAGTGTGTGCATGTGTGTGTGAACATTGTGGGTGTGTGTGTGCCCCTACATGCCTGTTTGAGAATGTGACCGTCTTGTCAGGGAACATTTCCTGGGCCCAATTATCTGTGGCCAAACTGAGCCCATCGAGGCTGGAGGTAAGTCCACCAAGCCCCTGTGAGCTACCATCGCTCCACTCCCCACAACCCGTCTGGCCCTATTGATGTTAGCAGGCAGGGTCTGGAGAATAAGTGCTGCGAGGCAGTATGTCAGATCGGTTTGATGTACTGAGTGAAAAGGAGGGTTGGATGGTTGGAGCTCAGAGATGGAAGGGGGTTGGGTTGCCAGGTCGGAGTTCAGAGATGGAGGGGGGTTGGGTTGCCAGGTTGGAGTCTCTGGGAAGGGGAGGCCCCAGGTGTGGCGAGTCCCAGCCAGGGAGGCAGGAAGTGTCAGGGTAGCACAGAGCTCAGCTCCGACAACCAACCACACACACACACACCACCAGTATAGCTGTTATGAGGTTGGGATGGAGAGGGATGGGGGGTGGGGGAAGTTACAGCAATTAAAACTAAGGTGTAGTCCACAGGGGTTTAGTGGGGGGGGGGGGGGGGGGCAATAAGGCAAATCGCACGACAACTTGCACTCGGGGACAGGGCACACACACACACACACACACTACATCCCTCCATCCATCTCCTCCCCTTCGAGATCTGTTTCCTATTCCTGGGGCTGAATGGCTAAGCTGTCCATGTGCCTCAATAATGATAGATGATTATTGCTCTCCGGACACATGACGATGTAGGCGCTTGTTAAAATGAACAACCCCATCATTTCTGTGAAATAGCTTCTCTGCATCATTCTGAGTGACGAATTCTAATAGATGCTTTCCTATGCAAGTGCTTGGCTACTTATGCTATTAATACTACTACTACATAGTCTAGTGACTATTAGAATTGTGTATGATACCACTTAAAATGAAGGATGTTTTATAAGTTTCTCTCCTGTATTTTTTTTCATCTTTAGTTTGTTGTTTTGTGAGGGCTTAGATGTCTCAGCCTTTCATCTGTCTTTTCTAGTGTGCTGTTTGCAAGTGTTTTAAGTCCTTGTTGTTTTATTAGGAGGCTATGTAATGCACTACTTCATTTAATATACATACTGTATTTGCATGTGTTTCTAGTTTTTACTGAATGTGTGTGTGTGTGTGTGTGTGTGTGTGTGTGTGTGTGTGTGTGTGTGTGTGTGTGTGTGTGTGTGTGTGTGTGTGTGTGTGTGTGTGTGTGTGTGTGTGTGTGTGTGTGTGTTTCTCTCAGTTTTGTATGCATGTAACACACATTTAAAAAGTAAGTGGAGTGCTTGGCCTCACAGTGCCAACTCATCCTTCCATTCTGACTCCCCTCCCAGTCGCATCACAAATGAACACATCATTTATCCGTTTCAAATGTCAACAACAAAAACATTTCCTGCCATAGGCAGGTGTTTGTCATGTACAGGGGAACTGCACTAAGACCAATCCTTAGAAGACTTAGACTTATAGTAAGATCAAATCCATTTTGACATACTTCTTTAAATGCAATTAGTTTTATGTGAAATTAAATAACTAAACCCCATTCTCTGGTGAGAACGAGTGATCGGCGCCTCCCCATCCCAGTAGATAGGAGGAGTGGAATGACAGGCGGATCTGAAGTAGAGGGGTGGAGATGGTGCAGGTGCACACCCCTCCTTCTTCCCCCCATAGCTCTCAGCTGTTGAATCATTATTACAATGATTCATTAGAAATGGTATTGACAGGGTAAAGCCCCTGGTGTTGGGAATGGTATTGACAGGGTAAAGCCCCTGGTGTTGGGAATGGTATTGACAGGGTAAAGCCCCTGGTGTTGGGAATGGTATTGACAGGGTAAAGCCCCTGGTGTTGGGAAAGCCCCTGGTGTTGGGAATGGTATTGACAGGGTAAAGCCCCTGATGTTGGGAATTTTGACAGGGTAAAGCCCCCCCTGTAAAGCCCCTGGTGTTGGGAATGGTATTGACAGGGTAAAGCCCCTGGTTTTTGGGGTAAAGCCCCTGGTGTTGGGAATGGTATTGACAGGGTAAAGCCCCAGGTTTTGGGAATGGTATTGACAGGGTAAAGCCCCAGGTGTTGGGAATGTTGGGAATGGTATTCACAGGGTAAAGCCCCGGGAGTTTTCAGATTCCTCTATTGTGTTTCTGTTGGGAGTCTTGTATAAGCCAGGCTTGGGGAAATAAAAGGGATTCAGGAGAGCCTAAATCAATTGAAATGAAGATGAGAATAGAACATGATGAATTTGTCGTTAGATCGTCTTGAGGTCACAGAATTTGTGCACAATGTTAAAGAAATGTAATTATAATTCAATTCCAGATTTGAAAGAATGATCTTAATATTTAGTCTACCACCACTTAGGCTATTAGCCTATCTTGCCTTGCTATCCTGAAAGGCCCTGAGTGAATGGTTCATCATTCTGTGATTGTTTACAGCCTAGGCTGTAGGATTGCCAACGCCAACCTTCTAGGTTTGACCTGAACCATAATCTCCCGGAATTTAGCATTTTGAGAGATTTTTCTAATGATGGTAGGTGGAATTATACATGAAATCTTTGAGAATTTTCAGAATCTGGCAACCCTATGATTTGTATTTCCTGAGGGGGGTGTGGGTTCAGGCTCTTTAAACAAAAATGGTATTAAAAAGAATACCTTCTGTATTTCGAAAAACCCGGTATAAACGGTATATCGCCCAAGCCTAGTTTAGTCTCATGTTTCCTGAGGGGTGTGTGGGTTCAGTCTCATATTTTCTGAGGGTGTGTGGGTTCAGTCTCATATTTTCTGAGGGTGTGTGGGTTCAGTCTCATATTTCCTGAGGGATGTGTGGGTTCAGTCTCATATTTCCTGAGGGATGTGTGGGTTCAGTCTCATATTTCCTGAGGGATGTGTGGGTTCAGTCTCATATTTTCTGAGGGTGTGTGGGTTCAGTCTCATATTTCCTGAGGGGTGTGTGGGTTCAGTCTCATATTTTCTGAGGGTGTGTGGGTTCAGTCTCATATTTCCTGAGGGATGTGTGGGTTCAGTCTTGGGTGACTCAGGCCATGACTCAGGCCCTGACTGGAACTGTTTGTTGCTAAATGGAACCGGCCAGCTTCATAAGCCAACGTTAGTCATCGGAGTGAGTCAGTAACCATCAGACTAGCTTTGCCCTTTTAGACCGCAGGCCAGCGTTTCTTGTCACAAATCTTGTTTTGGAGGCAGCTCTGCAGTGGTCACTAGCTGGCACAGTCACAATGTCATGAAATCTGATTTTTAAATCTAACCTTAACTCTAACATTTAACCACACTGCTAACCCTAATGCCTAACCTTAAATTAAGACCCATTTTTACAATTTAACCAATTTTGACTTTGCAGCTGGCCTATCTAAGAGGAAAACTCTTAGTTCTGCCTCCAGGACAAGACTCATGACAATAAACGTCAACCTGCTTTCAGAGCAGGGAATCCAAGCCAAGGGAAAACACTTGATTCAAAACCTTATAAACTGTCACAAAGCTGTCTCCTCAGCTAGCCTGTAGACTATTTGCGGTTTGTGTCAAGAGGGGGATCATGACAGTTTATGGCTTGGCTAATACTAGTAGAGAGGTCTAGTGAATAAGAGTTGGAGGTCAGTTTTACTGACAAAAAAATTGTGTGTTATTCTTTAACTTCCTCAGTTTCATAACAGATGTGTGTGTGTTTAATGCATGTGTGTGAATGTGCATGCTATATGTGTGCTGTTGTCATGGTGACATAGTTACATCAATGCCTGTGCCTACCTCTCTCTCTTGAATTATTATAATTTTTTCTACTTTTTACCCCTTTTTTCTCCCCAATTTGGTGATATCCAATTGGTAGTTACAGTCTTGTCTCATCGCTGCAACTCCCCTATGGACTCGGGAGAGGCGAAGGTTGAGAGCTGTGTGTCCTCTGAAACAAGACCCTGCCAAGCTGCACTGCATCTTGACACACTGCTCGCTTAACCCGGTAGCCAGCCGTACCAATGTGAACTCCAGTCTTTTTTATTATATCACACCTCGCTCCTCTCACCTTTCACTTGTTTTTCACCACACCTGAACCACCACCTGCCCACCGCGTCCCATGGTGGCCCCAAAGCATCATGGGAGCCAAGGCCTCACCCACCAGGTGCCACCGACTCACCCTCATCTGCTGCCATGGCGACCAGTGAGCTGAGTCAGTAATTGGTTGTCCACCCGGAGGTGGAGGTCTTGGGGGACTACAGGCTTGAAGCTCTCTGCTGCCTGGCACTCTTGTTTGTCCCTCCATCTGGTTCCACCAGGGCCTCAACATGGCTGTGGTAGCCCACCAGGGAGCAGTGCTAATTTCGTCAACAATAACTATGACGAATAATACTCGTCAACAACCTATTTTTCCATGCTAAAACTATGACGATAACAAGACGACATGCCCTTTGAAAAAACTATCTTACAAATTACTTTATTTTAGTCAACGAAAATGTGACGAGGTGAGAATTTCACATGAGACTATGGACAGTTAATTTCACGTGAACATTTTTATCCATGTTGTCCAATCAGAAGCATGCATGCAGAATATTTAATGCAATCCTCTCATTGGCAGAATGGACATCTTTCAGTTGGACGGTCTGATTGAGCTTTCCTGGGCAGCTCTTCCACACAGCTCCCAGGAGGTCACTTCAGTCACTCGTCAATCTGATGCGAAGGCAGGACACTGGACCTCTAAATAACCTCAACTAGAAACAATGTTTACTCTCTCTCTTACTTTCATGTAGGCTATTTATTTTTGATCACATCAGAAACTCTATTTTCCAGTGTGAACTGTTATTCATCTGTTGCTGCTCTCGCTCCACACTTTTTTTCCTATGAGAAATGTTGACTATTATGAGTACAGTAATACTTCAGGCATTTTTGGACAGCTCAAATGATCCTGTTTTCAAGGAAACCTCTGTTATTTACCTCCTTGAGGGTTATGATGGGGAGAAAATCTGAGCTGTAAATGGTTTAACCTGTAGCTAATGCTTTATAGCCTATATGCTTGTTTACGGTTGGCATTGGTTACAATCTGCCGCAATGTTGCCAGCTAAGGTATACCAGGCGATAGTAGGCCTAGTTAGACAAGGCTATCTGAATGTGCACATGATGGAAGTTAGAGGTAGCCTAAATATTAATTATTTAATAGAAAAAATGCACACAGTATTATGTGACTAACATGACTGTGACTAAATCTAGACAACAATTCTCCAGAGTTTTAGTTGACAGAATAACTAAAACTGAAGAAGGATGAAATGGCTAAAATGTAACTAAGACTAAAAGACATGTTAAAACTAAGACTTAAACTAAACCTAAAATAGCTGCCAAAATGAGCACTGTCAGAGAGCACCCTGGCTGGGTATGACTCTCTCCTCTGTCTACCAAAAACCCAGGCCCCAGCCTGCTCTGTTGTTGTCCGGCCTAGTTGCTAGTCTTTTCTTTTCCCCTCTTTTTTTCCCTCACTCCTTGCTCTATCACATAGCTCTCTCTCACTCCACCACTATTTCTCTCGCTCTCTTTTTCCTTTTTTTGCTCTGTACGCTCGCTATTCCTTCTTTCTCTTCCTCTCACATCTCTCTCCCTCCCCCTCTGTCTGTCTTTGTTAGTTACCCCTTAGTCCCAGGGCCCTAATCCAGGGGTCCCCGACTCCCCGTGTTGGAGGGACACAGCTGAGAGAGAGAGAGAGGTGGCCAGGCAAAGCCTCTGCCTGCCAGCCTTCTATCCCCTCTCCCCCTCACCTCTTGCCCCATGCTGATCTGTGATTCCCCTGGCCTCCCTAGTATCCCCCACCCACCCCCTTCTACCCGTTCCCCGCTGGTCCCCTTGGATCCTGCCGCTCGCTCCCCTTTCACTGTTGCCCATATGTTGGGGCAGTCCCCCCCCCAGGGCCCTGTTAACACTGCTCAGACACACACACACCCCTCCCTACCCTACCCTACCCTACCCACCTCCTCAACCAAACTCCCACCACACCACCGTCGGCTTCATTTGTTGCCATTGTGTTCTTTTCTTTTTCCCACTCTTCCATTTTTAAAAAAAAATCCTCGCTGGTACAATTGTCTTTGATTGACCCGCTCCCCCTGTCAATGTCTCTCTCTCCTCTACTTCCTCTATCTCTCCTTCTCTCTGTCCTCTACTTCCTCTCTCTCCTTCTCTCCCTCCTTTCTTTGTCCCCCTTTACACCTTAATAGATATTTTCCTTCACCTCCTTCTCTGCCCTCTGCCCTCATCTGTCTCTGATTTCTCCAGGCCATGCACTGTTATATGGTGTGGCGCAGTTAATACTTAGATTTATAGGCTCCTTTAGATGTATAAATGTTCTCTCTCTCTCTCTTCTCTCTCTCTCTTCCAACAGGAAACTCTTCAGACAGTCCCCAAGTTCTGCTTCCCCTTCAGTGTGGACAGGTACGTTTGTTATAACACACACACACTCCCTCCCCTCTCATCGTTTGTAATGCCGCACAGCCGGCAGCCGTGTTCTCCGGAAGCTTTTTGGAGAGTTTAAGGTCCTAGACCCCCATAACACACACACACACCACCCCTCTAGGGAAGTAATGTGTCTCTTCAGAGTGTGATTTACCAAACCCAGCTGGTGGCTAGGCCCGAGCTCTCTCCTGTCCCCCACTTGGTTGAGAGAGAGCTACTTTTAACTATGTTATTATGGCCTATCAAATACCCCCCCCCCTCCCCAAGTACAAAAGTACATTTTAGAATTTTTCTCAGTAAACTAATACTAAATTATACTATAGTTTGTTTGTATCTCAGACTGACAACACATACAGTATGAGACTTAAAGGTACACTATGCAGAAATCCCTCCACCATTTCTTGGTTGCTAAAATTCTAAAAGTTTGCCTCATTTCTGTTTATGTGCCGAAATATCAAGTATAGTGTAGAGAATCATTGTACCATCTGAACCGCTGTGAAATATATTTTGAATAACCACAAAATATTGTATTTTCAACAGTTTGAAGCTGGTGTACAAAACCCAAAGTAAAAGATGCAAAAACAAAACTCAAGACCGGGTAGCATAGAAAAGCACACGTAGAACTTATCTACCACTTCTTAGACTTGCTTTTAAATAAGAATGACATCTATAACTAGTTGAATTTGGTTGGATCACCCAAAAAGTGACATATTGCAGCTTTAACTCCATAGCTACATACTAGCTTGCCCTATTCCTTAGCTTGACAGTTATCACACCTACAACAAGAGAGGTGGTTTGGTTACATGGAAACTGAATGTTCCCATCTCTTACACAGTTTCCACACAATATGCTACAACCTGCATCATTAGAGAGAGAACACTACTCTGGTGCTAGTGTAGTCCCTGAGTGCTATCACCATCTACAGGAGAGATTAGGAATCACATGCATGGTGACTGCAGTCACCCCAGTCAATATCAACAGGAGTGACACATACAGTGGAGGAGAAGGCAGGGAGGCAGCGAGTGGGAGGAAAACTGTGTGTTTGTGTGTGTGAAGCTGTTTGACATTTCCTCCGCGTCCGTCTCTTTCTCTTGACACTGGCTCTACTTGCTCATGGTGAGAAATCCATGGGTCAGAAGTAGCTTCACTATCATCTCCACACACATGCACACGCACAAGCACACACAGCCCATTATTCCGACCTCTTGAGAGAGAGAGAGAGAGAGAGAGAGAGAGAGAGAGAGAGAGAGAGAGAGAGAGAGAGAGAGAGAGAGAGAGAGAGAGAGAGAGAGAGAGAGAGAGAGAGAGAGAGAGAGAGAGAGAGAGAGAGAGAGAGAGAGAGAGAGAGAGAGAGAGAGAGAGAGAGAGAGAGAGAGAGAGAGAGAGAGAGAGAGAGAGAGAGAGAGGCTGCCCGCTAGGCTTCTATAGTTAGCCATGTGACACGCTGACTCAGGGCATTCTTGTCACCCCGGCTACTGGCCATGCCACACACCCACCCACACACATCCATCCATACATCCACCCACCCACATATCCATCCACACAGCCATCCACACCCACCCACATATCCACACAGCCACCCATCCACACATCCACACACCCACATATCCACCTACCCATCCACACAAGCCACCCACCCACACATCCACACAGCCATTAACTACTATAGGGTGGAGCACACAGTCAAGCTTACCCAATGCTTCCCAGTGGAAAACAGTTTGCGCATATACAGTGGCTCACAAAATGATTGACACCCTTGATAAAGATGTGTAATAATGAATGTATGAAGTATATCATTTAAATACTGAGCTATATGTATGCAAAAAAACATTTGGGAAATGTAATTATTTTATACTAATACAATTGCTCAGAGAAATAGGTTTTGTAATGTGTTTTTTTTTCTCAAAAAGTTAGGGGGCAAAAATTTTGACACCCCTAAAGATACTTAATAAATAAAGTAGTCAATAGTGTAGTATTTGGTTCCATATTCCTAGCACACAATGACTATATCAAATCAAGCCTGTGACTCCAAACTTGGATGCGTTTGGAGTTTGTTTTGGTTGTGTTTCAGATTATTTTGTGCCCAATAGGTGATCTGGATAGTCCTGAATGAATCATGAATTATGATGAGTGAGAAAGTTACAGAGGGTCAAAGATTATAACCCCAGGACATGCTAACCTTCACCATTACCAATAACAGGGGAGGTTAGCATGTCTTGGGGGTATGATCTTTGACCCTCTAACTTTCATCATCATTCACAATGCATTCAGGATTATCCATAATCGTGGTAGAATCCACATGAATATAGAAGTGTTTACAATAAAAGTGACTCCAAAATGACATAATACATTATTTTTAATTCATTTCTATTGGGCACAAAATAATGTGAAACACAACCGAAACGAACTGCAAATGCATCCATAAGTTTGATGTAGTCATTGCGTGCTAGAAGTTTGTGACCAAATTCAACTTTTTACTACTTAATTTATAAGTCTTTATGGTTGTCATTTTGACACCTATACATTTCAAGATGTTTTATTTTTTTTGTAAAATAAAATCTCTTTCTCTGAGCAGTTGTATTAGTATAAAATAATATAATTTCCCCATTTTTGGAGCATATAATATATCTTAGTATTTTAATAATGTACTTTATACAGTCATTATTGCTTATTTTTTATTTTATTTATTTACATTTATTTAACTAGGCAAGTCAGTTAAGAACAAATTCTTATTTTCAATGACTGCCTAGGAACAGTGGGTTAACTGTACATCCTGTTCAAAGTGCTGGGGCAGCCTAAAACCCCAAACAGCAAACAATGAGGTTTGTAGGAAAAACTCCCTTAGGAAGTCAGATCTGGGATTTGTTCAAATGTTCTTGGTCAACAGAACAGTTGAAACTTCAGGTGGACTGGGGACAGCAAGGAGCCATCATGTCAGGTAGTCCGACAGGTCCTCTAACCACTAGGTGGAGCTACCAAGATGTTCAAATGTTCATAAATGACCAGCCTCTGATCTGGGATTTATTAAGGGTGTAACCAATAATATTTTTAAGGGTGTCAATAATTTTTTGGTTGGTCAACATTAGGGATTCTTCAATTAAGTGTGGCAAATGGTCTGAATACTTATTTATTCTGTTTTACATTTTTATAAATTAGTTAAAATGTCTAAAAACCTCTTTTTGCTTTGTCATTATGGGGTATTGTGTGTAGATTGATGAGGGAAAAAATATTAAATCAATTTTAGAAGAAGGCTGTAATGTAATAAAATGTGAAAAAAGTCAAGGGGTCTGAATACTTTCCGAATGCACTCTGTTGGTGCGTACGACGTCTCAAGGAAGACCAACAGTAATATTGCCACTTTTTTCTAGTTATTCAACCTAATTTTTAAGGGAGTATGCAAGGCACAGACATTCACTTCACCTAGCCGAGTTCTGCTAGGAGCAAACCTAACCTACAATGCGGACGCCTTCAGCCAACAACCCTCCTAATTGGACCTAGGTACTCTACCTACGATGCTAATACTGATAATGATGATAACACTAGCAATAATAACGTCACCTTTATACGAGAAGCCATGTATGAAAATGCCTCTTTCTTTCTCTCCTCCTCCTCGAATTCCTTCTGTCTCTCTACCTCCCCTTCGTTCTAGGCCAGATTACTGTTGAAAAGGACTTTTGATGTAAAAACTGCTTTATGGATAAATTTGATTGATTGGTTGCTTCCCATTCTCTCTGTGTGATGCAGTCTGTCGGTGAGCCAAGTGGGCCAGAACTTCACCTTTGTTCTGACGGACATCGAGAGCAAGCAGCGCTTTGGCTTCTGCCGCCTCTCCTCGGGGGCCCACAGCTGCTACTGCATCCTCAGGTGAGACCCCTTTGTGTGTGTGTCTGTGTGTGTTTGAGAGAGAGAGTTTCCTATATCGGCGTACCACAAGGTACAGTGTCGGCACCATTGAACTTGGATTTTTACATTTGAATCATTTAGCAAACTCTCTTATCCAGCGACTTACAGGAGCAATTAATAGAACAGAGAATTGTGTGTTCTGGGGGGGGGGGGGGGGGTCTGCATCATATTGCATTATACATGTTGTTTTTAAGTCAGTTGTGACTAGTGGATATTCTGCATCATCATATCAGAGAAAAAGCAAAGGGAGAGAGACAGCTAAGTGTCCTTGGCAAAAGTGGAGCTACAGGACAGGACAGGTTTGGACAGAACAGAACAGGTTATGACAGGACAGAACAGGACAGATTAGGACAGGGCATGTTAGGATGGGAGACATGTTAAGACAGAACAGGACAGAACATGTTAGAACAAGACGAATTAGGACAGGACAGGTAGAAATGGACAGGACAGGACAGGTTCAGACAGGACAGGACAAGCATTACAGAGGGTCCTATGGACTCTTAAATCTGAGTCGTGACTGTACCTTCACCAGTGGCTTTTCACATTCTCTGTGGGCAGAAGTCAGGCCGTGTTCTCTGTTCATACACACACACTCACTCACTCTCTATCTCAAACATTCTCTCAAACGCATACTGAATGCAAGATCACCCTACATTCTACCAAGTCATCCTCTGTTGACCACCAATGGGCTCCCGAGTGGCGCAGTGGTCTAAGGCACTGCATCTTAGTGCTAGAGGTGTCACTACAGACACCCTGGTTAGAATCCAGGCTGTATCACAACCAGACATGATTGGGAGTCCCATAGGGCAGCACACAATTGGCCCAGCGTTGGCCAGTGTAGGCCGTCATTGTAAATAAGAATTTGTTCTTAACTGACTTTCCGGGTTAAGTAAATAGCGCATGATTCGCGGACGGCCATTTGGCCTGTGTCTTGGTGGGGGGTGGTGAGCCTAGAGGGAAGTGACCCTGGGTCTTGGTGGGGGGTGGTGAGTCTAGAGGGAAGTGATCCTGGGTCTTGGTGGGGGGTGGTGAGCCTTGAGGGAAGAAACAACACTTCAAGACCTGAGGATGTGGCCTGATTGTTAGTGTGTTTGCACATACTCCTGTGTGTGCTAGTTTTATCGGTGTGTGTGTGTTTTAGTTATTATTATAATTTTGGGGGGTTTTATCCACCACCCCCCCTCTTCGGAGGACAAAAATAAACGTTGTTTTTACATCTTTTTCTTTTGTTGTTACATGTCCATTCTACACACATTTTACAGTAGTTATATAGCAACATAAAGTCATTTGATACATTTCATATACAGTCGTGGCCAAAAGTTTTGAGAATGACACAAATATTAATTTCCACAAAGTTTTCTGCTTCAGTGTCTTTAGATATTTTTGTTAGATTAAGGTCTGGGGAGTTTCCTGGCCATGGACTCAAAATATTGATGTTGTGTTCTCGAGACACTTAGTTATCTCTTTTGCCTTATGGCAAGGTGTTCCATCATGCTGGAAAAGGCATTGTTCGTCACCAAACTGTTCCTGGATGGTTGGGAGAAGTTGCTCTCGGAGGATGTGTTGGTACCATTCTTTATTCATGACTGTGTTCTTAGGCAAAATTGTGAGTGAGCCCACTCCCTTGGCTGAGAAGCAACCCCACACATGAATGTTCTCAGGATGCTTTACTGTTGGCATGACACAGGACTGATGGTAGCCCTCACATTGTCTTCTCCAGACAAGCTTTTTCTGGATGCCCCAAACAATCGGAAAGGGGATTCATCAGAGAAAATGACTTTATCCCAGTCCTCAGCAGTGCAATCCCTGTACCTTTTGCAGAATATCAGTCTGTCCCTGATGTTTTTCCTGGAGAGAGGTGGCTTCTTTGCTATCCTTGACACCAGGTCATCATCCAAAAGTCTTCGCCTCACTGTGCGTGCAGATGCACTCACACCTGCCTGCTGCCATTCCTGAGCAAGCTCTGTACTGGTGGTGCCCCGATCCCGCAGCTGAATCAACTTTAGGAGATGGTTCTTGGCGCTTGCTGGGCTTTCTTGGGCGCCTTGAAGCCTTCTTCACAACAATTGAACCGTTCTCCTTGAAGGTCTTGATGATCCGATAAATGGTTGATTTAGGTGCAGTCTTACTGGCAGCAATATCCTTGCCTGTGAAGCCCTTTTTGTGCAAAGCAATGATGACGGCACGTGATTCCTTCCAGGTAACCATGGTTGACAGAGGAAGAACAATAATTCCAATGCACCACCCTCCTTTTGAAGCTTCCAGTCTGTTATTCGAACTCAATCAGCATGACAGTGATGTCCTCGTCAACACTCACACCTGTGTTAACGAGAGAATGGCAGGGCTGAAATGCATTGTAAATGTTTTTTGGGGATTCAGTTCATTTGCATGGCAAAGAGGAACTTTGCAATTAATTGCAATACATCTGATCACTAAAATCCTGGAGTATATGCAAATTGCCATCATACAAGCTGAGGCAGCAGACTTTGTGAAAATGAATTTTTGTGTCATTCTCAAAACTTATGGCCATGACTGTACATTACATCTAGATGGATAGTACTGATACATTATTTGGTCATAACTATTATAGAACATGAGCTTTGTATGTGTGTGACCTGAGAATAGGGCCTGATTTTGTGTGTGTGTGTGTGTGTGTGTGTGTGTGTGTGTGTGTGTGTGTGTGTGTGTGTGTGTGTGTGTGTGTGTGTGTGTGTGTGTGTGTGTGTGTGTGTGTGTGTGTGTGTGTGTGTGTGTGTGTGTGTGTGTGTGTGTGTGTGTGTGTGTATCTAGTTTTATTTGTGTGGGTGTGTTTATGCACACATGTCACTGTGATGGAGCAGCAGCTGTAGTATCTCCACCGGTTAGAGAGCCAAGCCACCACCGCTTTGGGTAAAGGCCGGAAAACGTTCCCGGATATCCCATCACTCGGGTGCTTTGAAATCCGACCACTCCAACCTTAATGTTTTGTCTCTGACTAGTAATTCCTTTGTGGTCCAGAGGCCACCCCTTCCCCTCTCTACTGATTTCTGTCTCTGTGTATGCTGGAAGAAGTACCTGGATCAGTAAGGGGTATATGTGTTGTTCAAAAACTAGGGACTATATTGATTCCATTATTTATATTTTTGAAGGTGGATAAAATATGAATGTTGACAAAAAATAATTACAGTAATGTGAGAATCCATTGCTCTCTTTCAGTCTCAGCTATTTCTCTCTTTCTTTTTCACTTGATTGATATCTGCAGTTCTATTTTTATCTTTCTCTTTTCATCCCCCCTTCTCTCTCTCTCTCTCCTCCCTTCTCTCTGTCTCACCCCCCCTTCTTTCTCCCTCTGTCTCTCTCTCTCTCTCTCTCTCTCTGTCTCTCTCTCTGTCTCTCTCTCTGTCTCTCTCTCTCTCTCTCTCTCTCTCTCTCTCTCTCTCTCTCTCTCTCTCTCTCTCTCTCTCTCTCTCTCTCTCTCTCTCTCTCTCTCTCTCTCTCTCTCTCTCTCTCTCTCTCTCTCTCTCTCTCTCTCTCTCTCTCTCTCTCTCTCTCTCTCTCTCTCTCTCTCTCTCTCTCTCTCTCTCTCTCTCTCTCTCTCTCTCTCTCTCTCTCTCTCTCTTTCTCTCTCTCTCTCTCTCTCTCTCTCTCTCTTTCTCTCTCTTTCTCTCTCTCTCTCTCTCTCTCTCTCTCTCTCTCTCTCTCTCTCTCTCTCTCTCTCTCTCTCTCTCTCTCTCTCTCTCTCTCCTGTCAATATACACAGCTAATCTAACCAGTCTCAAACGTAGGATGCACATACAGTAGTCAGACTAGAGGCATGTACACAGAACAAAAATACAAACGCAACATGCAACAATTTCAAAGATTTTACTGAGTTACAGTTCATATAAGAACATCACTCAATTGAAATATTTCTTTAGGCCCTAATCTATGGATTTGACATGACTGGGAATACAGATATGCATCTGTTGGTCACAGATACCTTAAATAAATGGTAGGGGTTGGTCACAGATACCTTAAATAAATGGTAGGGGCATGGATCAGAAAACCAGCCAGTATCTCATCTGACCACCACTTGCCTCATGCTGTGTGACATATCTACTTCGCATAGAGTTGATCAGGCTGTTGATTGTGGCTTGTGGAATGTTGTCCCGCTCCTTTTTAATGAAGTTGCTGGATATTGTCGAGAACTGGAACACCCTGTCGTACACATCGATTCAGAGCATCCCAAACATGCTCAATGGGTAACATGTCTGCAGGCCATTGAAGAAGAAGTACATTTTCAGCTTCCAGGAATTGTGTACAGATCCTTGCCACATAGGGCCGTGCATTATCATGCTGATACATGAGGTGATGGCGGCGGTAGAATGGCACGACAATGGGCCTTAGGATTTTGTCACGGTATCTCTAGGCATTTAAATTGCCATCAATAAAATTAAATTGGGTTCATTGTCCGTAGCTGATGCCTGCCCATACCATAACCCCACCGCCACCATGGGGCACTCTGTTCACAACTTTGACATCAGCAAACCGCTCGCCCACACGATGCCATACACGTGGTCTGTGGTTGTGATACCGGTTGGACGTACTGCCAAATTCTCTAAATGACGTTTGGTAAAGAAATTAACATTAAATTCTCTAACAACCGCTCTGGTGGACATTCCTGCGGTCAGCATGCCAATTGCACGCTCCCTTCAAAACTTGAGACATCTGTGACATTGTGTTCTGTGACAAAACTGCACATTTTAGTGGCCTTTTATTGTCCCCAGCACAAGGTGCACCTGTGTAATGATCATGCTGTTTAATCAGCTTCTTGATATGACACACCTGTCAGGTGGATGGATTATCTTGGCAAAGTAGAAATGCTCACTTACAGGAATTTAAACAATTTAGTGCACAATTTAGAGAAATAAGCATTTTGTGCATATGGAACATTTCTCTGATCTTTTATTTCAGCTCATGAATCATGGGATTAACACTTTACATGCGTTTATATTTTTGGTCAGTGTATTTAGAGAGTAGGGAAATGTAGGTTTCTGTTTTATGATGTATTTACATGCCACTTCAACATTCTATGGCAGCCATGTTAGCTCCCCATTAACATGACATGAGGAATATTCTAACAATGCTATGTAACTGAATGTCTGGAATTAGAACAATATTCAACATTCTAAAATTTGGTCCAATATATGGCTCTGAGTCAGACTCTGCTATTTTTATACTTTAGAACCGGAACCCCCATCAGAAGCTAGCCAGCTAACTAGCTAGTAGTCAGTTAGCCACTGCTAGCGGTCTTCACTGTTAACTCGGACAACAACAAGCCTTCGCTCGGTCAATACCTGCCAGTCTGCACAGCGCCATATCAACCCAGAGCATATCGGACTGCTTTTTCTCTACCACATCTCTGGATTCCTACCGCAAGCTCTGAACCTTTACACTGGATTATTGCAGCTAGCTAGCTGTGGCTACTCCTGGCTAACGTCTCTGTCCCGAAGCAAGCACCAGTTAGGGTTGAGCTAGCCTCGAGCTAAGCCCATCTCCCGGCTAGCCAAAGAGGTCCACCAGACAGTTCTTGGGCTACAATACCTCTTTTGCCAATTGGCCTGGAGCCTTTACTGCCGACACGTAGCCCCGCCAATCCATCACGACTGGTCTGCCGACATAATCGTCCGGGGTGGTTTCAACAGGCTCTTCCGTTGCGACGTTGCCGGAGGCCCATCTGCTAGCCCCGGCCCGCTAGCTGTCTGAATCGCCGTGTCTCCAGCTCGCCTACCGCAGTAGCGACTACTGAATCGGCTCCCTGACTCATCTATTGCTACTCACTGGACCCTATGATCACTCGGCTACACATGCCTCTCCCTAATGTCAATATGCCTTGTCTATTGCTGTTTTGGTTAGTGATTATTGTCTTATTTCACTGTAGAGCCCCCAGCCCTGCTCAATATGCCTTAGCTAGCCCTTTTGTTCCACCCCCCACACATGCTGTGACCTCACCTGGCTTAACTGGTGCCTCCAGAGACAAAACCTCTCTCATCGTCACTCAATGCCTAGGTTTACCTCCACTGTACTCACATCCTACCATACCCTTATCTGTACATTATGCCTTGAATCTATTCTTCCACGCACAGAAATCTGCTCCTTTTACTCTCTGTTCCGAATGCACTAGACAACCAATTGTTATAGCCTTTAGCCGTACCCTTATCCTACTCCATCTCTGTTCCTCTGGTGATGTAAAGGTTAACCCAGGCCCTGCAGCCCCCAGTACCACTTCCAAATCAAATCAAATCAAATCAAATTTATTTATATAGCCCTTCGTACATCAGCTGATATCTCAAAGTGCTGTACAGAAACCCAGCCTAAAACCCCAAACAGCAAACAATGCAGGTGTAAAAGCAAGGTGGCTAGGAAAAACTCCCTAGAAAGGCCAAAACCTAGGAAGAAACCTAGAGAGGAACCGGGCTATGTGGGGTGGCCAGTCCTCTTCTGGCTGTGCCGGGTAGAGATTATAACAGAACATGACCAAGATGTTCAAATGTTCATAAATGACCAGCATGGTCAAATAATAATAAGGCAGAACAGTTGAAACTGGAGCAGCAGCACAGTCAGGTGGACTGGGGACAGCAAGGAGCCATCATGTCAGGTAGTCCTGGGGCACGGTCCTAGGGCTCAGGTCCTCCGAGAGAGAGAAAGAAAGAGAGAATTAGAGAGAGCATATGTGGGGTGGCCAGTCCTCTTCTGGCTGTGCCGGGTGGAGATTATAACAGAACATGGCCAAGATGTTCAAATGTTCATAAATGACCAGCATGGTTGAATAATAGTAAGGCAGAACAGTTGAAACTGGAGCAGGAGCATGGCCAGGTGGACTGGGGACAGCAAGGAGTCCTCATGTCAGGTAGTCCTGGGACATGGTCCTAGGGCCCAGGCCAGTTGAAACTGGAGCAGCAGCATGGCCAGGTGGACTGGGGACAGCAAGGAGTCATCATGTCAGGTAGTCCTGGGGCATGGTCCTAGGGCTCAGGTCCTCCGAGAGAGAGAAAGAAAGAGAGAAGGAGAGAATTAGAGAACGCACACTTAGATTCACACAGGACAC
Organism: Oncorhynchus gorbuscha; assembly: GCF_021184085.1. Lineage (NCBI taxonomy): Eukaryota > Metazoa > Chordata > Actinopteri > Salmoniformes > Salmonidae > Oncorhynchus > Oncorhynchus gorbuscha. The sequence goes on along the minus strand of NC_060183.1, from coordinate 74,160,293 downwards.
CTGAATAGGACAGGAGAAGTACTCCAGATAAACAAACTGACCCTAGCCCCCGACACATAAACTACTGCAGCATAAATACTGGAGGCTGAGACAGGAGGGGTCAGGAGACACTGTGGCCCCATCCGAGGACACCCCCGGACAGGGCCAAACAGGAAGGATATAACCCCACCCACTTTGCCAAAGCACAGCCCCCACACCACTAGAGGGAAATCTTCAACCACCAACTTACCATCCTGAGACAAGGCTGAGTATAGCCCACAAAGATCTCCGACACGGTACAACCCAAGGGGGGACCCGGACAGGCCGACCACAACAGTGAATCAACCCACCCAGGTGACGCACCCCCCCAGGGACGGCACGAGAGAGCCCCAGCAAGCCAGTGACTCAGCCCCGTAACAGGGTTAGAGGCAAAGAATCCCAGTGAAAAGAGGGGAACCGGCCAGGCAGAGACAGCAAGGGCGGTTCGTTGCTCCAGAGCCTTTCCGTTCACCTTCCCACTCCTGGGCCAGACTACACTCAATCATATGACCCACTGAAGAGATGAGTCTTCAGTAAAGACTTAAAGGTTGAGACCGAGTTTGCGTCTCTGACATGGGTAGGCAGACCGTTCCATAAAAATGGAGCTCTATAGGAGAAAGCCCTGCCTCCAGCTGTTTGCTTAGAAATTCTAGGGACAATTAGGAGGCCTGCGTCTTGTGACCGTAGCGTACGTGTAGGTATGTACGGCAGGACCAAATCAGAGAGGTAGGAGCAAGCCCATGTAATGCTTTGTAGGTTAGCAGTAAAACCTTGAAATCAGCCCTTGCTTTGACAGGAAGCCAGTGTAGAGAGGCTAGCACTGGAGTAATATGATCAAATTTTTTGGTTCTAGTCAGGATTCTAGCAGCCGTATTTAGCACTAACTGAAGTTTATTTAGTGCTTTATCCGGGTAGCCGGAAAATAGAGCATTGCAGTAGTCTAACCTAGAAGTGACAAAAGCATGGATTAATTTTTCTGCATCATTTTTGGACAGAAAGTTTCTGATTTTTGCAATGTTACGTAGATGGAAAAAAGCTGTCCTCGAAATAGTCTTGATATGTTCTTCAAAAGAGAGATCAGGGTCCAGAGTAACGCCGAGGTCCTTCACAGTTTTATTTGAGACGACTGTACAACCATTAAGATTAATTGTCAGATTCAACAGAAGATCTCTTTGTTTCTTGGGACCTAGAACAAGCATCTCTGTTTTGTCCGAGTTTAATAGTAGAAAGTTTGCAGCCATCCACTTCCTTATGTCTGAAACACATGCTTCTAGCGAGGGCAATTTTGGGGCTTCACCATGTTTCATTGAAATGTACAGCTGTGTGTCATCCGCATAGCAGTGAAAGTTTACATTATGTTTTCGAATAACATCCCCAAGAGGTAAAATATATAGTGAAAACAATAGTGGTCCTAAAACAGAACCTTGAGGAACACCGAAATGTACAGTTGATTTGTCAGAGGACAAACCATTCACAGAGACAAACTGATATCTTTCAGACAGATAAGACCTAAACCAGGCCAGAACATGTCCGTGTAGACCAATTTGGGTTTCCAATCTCTCCAAAAGAATGTGGTGATCGATGGTATCAAAAGCAGCACTAAGGTCTAGGAGCACGAGGACAGATGCAGAGCCTCGGTCCGATGCCATCAAAATGTCATTTACCACCTTCACAAGTGCCGTCTCAGTGCTATGATGGGGTCTAAAACCAGACTGAAGCATTTCGTATACATTGTTTTGTCTTCAGGAAGGCAGTGAGTTGCTGCGCAACAGCCTTCTCTAAAATCTTTGAGAGGAATGGAAGATTCGATATAGGCCGATAGTTTTTTATATTTTCTTTATATTTTCCATTCACCAGGTGCTCTCATTTGTTGACTTCTGTAACCGTAAAAGCCTTGTTTTCATGCATGTTAACATCAGAAGCCTCCTCCCTAAATTTGTTTTATTCACTGCTTTAGCACACTCCACCAACCTGGATGTCCTAGCCGTGTCTGAATCCTGGCTTAGGAAGGCCACTTCATCGACCTGGTCAAGACTTTCAACTCTGTCAATCACTATATTCTTATCGGCAAACTCAATAGCCTTGGTTTCTCAAATGACTGTCTCGCCTGATTCACCAACTACTTCTCAGAAAGAGTTCAGTTTGTCAAATCGGGGGGGCTGTTGTCCGGTCGTCTAAGGGTGCCACAGGGTTCAATTCTCGGGCCAGCTCTTTTCTCTGTATATATATCTACACAGACGACACCATTCTGTATACATCTGGCCCATCTTTGGACGCTGTCTTAACAAACATCCAAACGGGCTTCAATGCAATTAAACACTCCTTCCGTGGCCTCCAACTGCTTTTAAATTAGAGGTCAACCGATTAATCAGCATTATCAGCTGATTAATTCGAGCCGATTTCAAGTTTTCATAACAATCTGTAATCTGCACTTTTGGATTACATTGCACTCCACAAGGAGACTGCATGGCAGGCTGATCACCTGATATGCGAGTGCAGCAAGGAGCCAAGGTAAATTGCTAGCTGGCATTAAACTTATCTTATAAAAAACAATCATTCTTAACATAATCACTAGTTAACTACACATGGTTGATGATATTACTAGGTTAACTAGCTTGTCCTGCGTTGCAAATAATCAATGCGGTGCCTGTTAATTTATCATCGAATCACAGCCTACTTCGCCAAACAGGTGATGATTTAACAAGCGCATTTGCCAAAAAATCACTGTCGTTGCACCAATGTACCTAACCATAAACATCAATGCCTTTATTAAAATCAATACACAAGTAGATTTTTTAAAACCTGCATATTTAGTTCAAATAAATTAATGTTAGCAGGCAATATTAACTAGGGAAATTGTGTCACTTCTCTTGCGTTGTGTGCAAGCACAGTCAGGGTATATGCAGCAGTCACGGTATATGCAGCAGTCAGGGTATATGCAGCAGTCAGGGTATATGCAGAGATTTGGGCCTCCTGGCTCGTTGCGAACTGTGTGAAGACCATTTCTTTCTATCAAAGACAGTAATTAATTTGGCAGAATTTTACATAATTATGACATAACATTGAAGGTTGTGCAATGTAACAGCAATAGTTAGACTTATGGATGCCACCCGTTAGATAACATATGGAACGGTTCCGTATTTCACTGAATGAATAAACGTTTTGTTTTCAAAATTATTTGGATTTGACCATATTCATTTGTATTTTTTTTATTTTACCTTTATTTAACTAGGCAAGTCTATTAAGAACAAATTCTTATTTCAATGATGGCCTAGGAACAGTGGGTTAACTGCCTTGTTCAGGGGCAGAACAGCAGATTTGACCTTGTTGGCTTGGGGATTCAATCTTGCAACCTTTCGGTTATTAGTCCAACGCTCTAACCACTAGGCTTGTGTTTCTGTGTGTTTATTATATTAGAATTAAGTCTATGATTTGATATTTGACAGAGCAGTCTGACTGAGCGGTGGTAGTCAGCAGCAGGCTTGTAAGCATTCATTCAAACAGCACTTTCCTGCGTTTGCCAGCAGCTCTTCGCAATGCTTGAAGAACAGCGCTGTTTATGACTTCAAGCCTATCAACTCCCGAGATTAGGCTGGCAATAATACTGTAGTGCCTATAAGAAGTCAATGGTATATGAAATACAAATGGTATAGAGAGAAATAGTCCTATAATTCCTATAATAACTACAACCTAAAACTTCTTAACTGGGAATATTGAAGACTCATGTTAAAAGGAACCACCAGCTTTCATATGTTCTCATGTTCTGAGCAAGGAACTTAAACGTTAGCTTTTTTACATGGCACATATTGCACTTTTACTTTCTTCTGCAACACTGTGTTTTGGCATTATTTAAACCAAATTGAACATGTTTCATTATTTATTTGAGACTAAATAGATGTTTATTTTTTTAAATATTAAGTTAAAATTAAAGTGTTCATTCATTATTGTTGTAATTGTCATTATTACAAATATATATACAAATTGGCCGATTAATCGTTATTGGCCTTTTTGGTCCTCCAATAATCGGTATCGGCGTTGACAAATCATAATGCTAGTAAAACTAAATGCATGCTCTTCAACCGATTGCTGCCCACACCCTCCCGCCCGACTAGCATCACTACTCTGGACGGTTCTTAGAATCCGTGGACAACTACAAATACCTAGGTGTCTGGTTAGACTTTGAACTCTCCTTTCAGACTCACATTAAGCATCTCCATTGCAAAATTAAATCTAGAATCGGCTTCCTATTTCGCAACAAAGCCTCCTTCGCTTATGCTGCCAAACATAACCTCGCAAGACTGACTATCCTCCTGATTCTTGACTTCGGCGATGTCATTTACAAAATAGCCTCCAACACTATTCAGTAAACTGGATGCAGTCTATCACAGTGCCATCCGTTTTGTCACCATTGCCCCATACACTACCCATCACTGCGACCTGTATGTTCTTGTTGGCTGGCCTTTGCTACATATTCGTCGCCAAACCCACTGGCTCCAGGTCATCTACAAGTCTTTGCTAGGTAAAGCCCTGCCTTATCTCAGCTCACTGGTCACTATAGCAGCACCCACCTGTAGCACGTGCTCCAGCAGGTATATCTCACTGGTTATCCCCAAAGCCAACACTTTCTTTGGCCGCCTTTCCTTCCAGTTCTCTGCTGTTACTGAAGTGAATTGCAAAAATCACTGAAGCTGGAGACTTATATCTCCCTCTCTAAATTTAAGCATCAGCTCTCAGAGCAGCTTACGGATCACTGTACCTGTACACAGCCCACCTGTAAATAGCACACCCAACTACCTTATCCCCATATTGTTATTTATCTACTTGCTGTTTTGCACCCCAGTATCTCTACTTGTACATCATCATCTGCACATCTATCACTCCAATATTAATGCTAAATTGAAATTATTTTTCCTCTATGGCCTATTATCTTACCTCCCTACTCTTCTACATTTGCACACAATGTTCATAGATTTTTTCTATTTTTCTATTGGTTTATTGACTGTACGTTTGTTTGTGTAACTCTGTTGTTGTTTTTGTCGCACTGCTTTGCTTTATCTTGGCCAGGTCTCAGTTGTAAATGAGAACTTGTTCTCAACTGGTCTACCTGGTTAAATAAAGGTGAAATAAAAAATTAATAAATATCCTCTTCATGTTGATTCTTGGTGGCCCAGTCACACAATGTACTCTAGAAACAGCAATAATTGAAACCCATGCATTTGTTTGAGTTTTACATCAGAGTCAGATGGATACTGCTTTGTAGCTTTCTAACCAGCACCCTAATCCAAAATCTGAACCTTGTTTCTGGGCTTCATGGGGGTGAAACTTAGCAAAGCCATCTTTTTGTCCATACGCATGGACTGCTAGAGTTTTGCTAATAGGATTAGCCCAATATGGAATTTGCAGATCACCTATATGACCGGGTCCTCTTTCTATTTTCTATAATTGGAAGGTCACAGTAGTTATTTACCTGTTTGTTTGGCTAGCTCTGGTGAGTAGGCTCGCCCCCTATCACTTTTTCCTCTTGCTGTTTCTCTGGCTCTCTCTCTCTGTCCGTCTGTCCCACTCCCCAGAGAGAGTGCAGGGTCGTCCATTTTGTTTTAATTGAGCAAAAACATGTGAAGGGATCAGAAATATCTTGAAGGATTAGGGGGTTTGGGGGGAGAGTGCGAGAGAGGGATGAAAACGCTGAAGTCTGGGCCCACCCCCGCGGCTCACCCCCGCGGCTCACTTCATGGAGCAAAACAAGGGTGCTGCTGGGTATGAATGTAGTTAACGTGACCTCTGAACCCGCCGAACTGTTGACATGGAAAGCAGCCAGGGCCGCGTCCACAGAACGCCTTTTGTTCATCTCATTTACCCTCCCTCGTCCTCTCCTGTTTCTCCACTTTGAGGGAGGGATAGAGGGAGGGGGGTAGAGAGAGAGAGTTGGCAGCTCGGATGGGAGGAATGCGAACAGGGAGCCCCCTTTTCTTTTCCCAGGCTTTAGAAACAAGTGGTGGGCCCTCTCAGAGCAGGAACAGCACGTCCTCTTTAGCAGGTCCGCTCAGGCTCAACTCAATTGACACTGACAGGTTCCTGGCCTGGCTAGGCCAATTGGCAGGGCATGGGGGAGGGGGAAACATGGGGCTGGCTGGCCGCATTTAGTGTTGTTGTTTGGGGGAAGGGGGGCAGTGAGGTGACTACAGGATAACAGGGGTAGTGGAGGGCACACCTGTGAGGCAACAAGGTTGATTTGATTGTGGATGTGACAGGCATGTTCATTCATTACTTTATAGATGCATTCTCTAGGTTCTTTGTTTACATTTTATTTGTTTTGATTGTTAGTCTGATTGATTATATTATTATGTGTTTATTGACCGCTCCATGTTAAATTTGAGAAAAGATTTGAGGTAAACAATTATCATCTAAACTTTGAGCATTGAATGTTAACATTAGTTCTTTGACTCCAGTGTCACTGGTTCATAAACAGAACTAGTTTGGACACTGCTATATTTTCATTAATTTCGTGCTCAATATGTAGACTAGTTCTTCTGTGTACTAGTTGTCAAACGATGCTCTAAATCGACTAGGGCTGACCACATTCATTTGACTGGTCGATAGATTTTTTTTGTCGAGCAGTGGCAAATAAATCTAAAAAAATGATGGCACACGAGACACCTGTCTGATTCACACCTGTCTTAGTGGACTAATCCATTGTGGAAGCTGTGGGGGTGGCACATGAGACACCTGTCTGATTCACACCTGTCTCAGTGGACTAATCCATTTTTTTTATTTTTTTTTATTTTTTTATTTAAATTTAATCCATTAACCAGGTAGGCTAGTTGAGAAGCTGTGGCCAAGGGGGTGGCAGAGTTACACGAGACACCTGTCTGATTCACACCTGTCTCAGTGGACTAAGCCATTAAAAACTGTGGGGATGAGGTAGGTGAAAAGCTGTACAGGGGATGGCTGCTCAGCTAGCTGAGACACCTGTCTGATTCACACCTGTCTCAGTGGACTAATCCATTGCGGAAGCTGTGGGGGTGGCACACGAGACACCTGTCTGATTCACACCTGTCTCAGTGGACTAAGCCATTGCGGAAGCTGTGGGGATGGCACACCAGTATCACCAGTAGACATTTACTGTTCATTTTCAGAATTTTTAATCTACACTGTTTGTTTGGTTACAGACATTTCTGTTAATGCATTAAATATATTATTGTTACAGTCTTACCATTGTCATTGTAGGAGTGGACATGTTGTTTGCAGAGCGCACAACCTAGGCTACACTTGTGAGGAAAAAAACACTTTGGGTTTATTTCATTCCATTTACGAGTTGTCAATTTATTCATTGTCTTTTGTTTGGGGCGTCCTGTCAATCTTGAGTAAGGACACACTACTGATTACGCATAGAAGTAGCCCTAGGCTACCTGGCCTGGCCGTAAATGTAGGCCTATAAATGTGCCCATCTGGGGATCTGATACTATTTCTGATCATCTTAACTCTCTATCACTGTGGAGCTTATCAAAGTCATTTTTTCTTTGCCTCATACAGAAAGTAAACTGAAGTCTGCTTTTACATCCATTGAGAATGACAGTAGTTCCTCAGCCTATTTCCAGCTCTTTCCTTAACCACTCAGCATGAAAGGGGAAAAGAATATCATGCTCCGATCCAGTGGAAACATCATAAAATAGGCCTTATACTTCTTATTCCTTGCACAAAATAGCCTACAGCTGTGTCTGTCTGTCTGGGGTTTACAGGTGCAGGAAACTGGTGAGGGCCTGATCAAATTAATAGTTGATACAATGTTTCAAGTTCCTTGCAGACAGGCCATGGGTAGCCAGTGTGACTTAAAGGATATTTATTTTTATCAGGATATTTTGTACCTGGGGGCTGCAATGTTTTTTTTGTTGGCTTTATGTAGGCTATTTTTACATATTGGCAATAGAAGTTACTTTTAGATTTCTATAATTTTAATTTACATAGAATTTTGATTAACCACATGACTTTGCTTTTTAGATATGAAGAAATTAAAGTTCCATGAAAAGTTCCATGAAAATGTGCTTATTAAAATCATAACAAGCACGCAGATCAGTAGAGATGGTACGATAACTTGGTACTGCAACTGGAAAAGGTTTTCGACCTCTGTTATGGCCTATTACCGGCAACTTTAGAAGTGTAATGGTAGAATCTGCGAAGGCCAGCAGCAGCGGGAGGAGGAGGATTCAGAACAGGTTTTTTTCTTCTTGTTAGGCTTTATTGATATCTGGCTTCCGCTTTAGTAACTTTGAAGAATCTCAAATATAAAACATATTTGGATTTGTTTAACACCTTTTTGGTTACTACATGGTACTACATGTGTTATTTCATAGTTATTTCATAGTTCATTATTCTACAATGTAGAAAATAGTAAAAATAAAGAAAAACACTGAAATTAGCGTTTGACTGGTCCCGTGTATCATACACTACAGTTGAAGAACAATGGGAGAGAAATTCTGCTTTGAAAGTTGATAAACTTGTAACCCCACTTTTGAGAAAATGTCCCTTGAATGTTTGTAACACCTACTGGAGTGCTCTTTGTCTACGCCCATTCTGCATCATTCACACCCTCTTAAGCCTTAGCCCCACCCATCTCTTTATGGATTCATACGTGAGGCCATGTGCTAAACAGAGTGAGTACGGTAGTGTACTACCAAAGATTTCAAGACTAAAGTCTGGTTTATACTATGTCTATCGACATGTCTGTAGACAGTTGTCGCAGTGACATCATGAACATTCTATTGTCGCCCGACATCAAACTTGTCCTTGTTGTTATGAAAAAGGATAAACACAAAAGCGACAGGTGGTCCAAAATAGCATAACTGGTGTATTTTAACACCAATAAACCCTTCCGTTTAAAAATGTATTTAGTATACACTACCATTCAAAGGTTTGGGGTCACTTAGACATTTTATTGTTTTTGAAAGAAAGCACATTTTTTTGTCCATTAAAATAACATCAAATTGATCACAAATACAGTATACACATTGTTAATTTTGTAAATGTCAATTGTAGCTGGAAATGACTAATTGTTATGGAATATCTACATAGGCATACAAAGGCTGATTAAAGAAGCAATAAAACTGGCCTTCTTTAGACTTGTTGAGTATCTGGAGCATTTGTGGGTTTGATTACAGGTTAAAAATGACCAGAAACAAAATAACTTTCTTCTGAAACTTGTCAGTCTTTTCTTGTTCTGAGAAATTAAGGCTATTCCATGCGAGAAATTGCCAAGAAACTGAAGATTTGTAATTTTTTTTAAATATATTTTTTTAACCTTTTATTTAACTAGGCAAGTCAGTTCAGAACAAATTCTTATTTTCAATGACGGCCTAGGAACAGTGGGATAACTGCCTTGTTCAGGAGCAGAACGACAGATTTGTACGTTGTCAGCTAGGGGATTTGAACTTGCAACCTTTCGATTACTAGTCCAACACTAACCACTAGGCTACACTGCTGACCCGGCGATCTCGTACAACGCTGTGTACTACTCCCTTCACAGAACAGCTCAAATTGTCTCTAACCGGAATAGAAAGAGGAGTGGGAGGCCCTGGTGCACATCTGAGCAAGAGGACAAGTACATTAGAGTGTCTAGTTTGAGAAACAACTTCATTAAATAGTACCCGCAAAACACCAGTCTCAATGTCACCAGTGAAATGGCGACTCCAGGATGCTGCCCTTCAAGGCAGAGTTCATCTGTCCAGTGTCTTTGTTCTTTTGCCCATCTTAATCTGGCTTTTTCTTTGCAACTCTGCCTAGAAGACCAGCATCCCGGAGTTGCCTTTTCACTGTTGACATTGAGACTGGTGTTTTGTGGGTACTATTTAATAAAGCTGCCAGTTGACGACTTCTGAGGTGTCTGTTTCTTAAACTAGCAACGTTACGTTAGCTGGCTAGCCAGTTCAAATAATGACCATATCCTAGCTGACAACAACTTAACTTTAGCAAAATTTTATTTGTCATTACAGGAAAATAAATTCCCAACAAGATAATTATTTCCAAGTTAATGTCGAACTAATTACAGAAAATAGTTTACGGTTGTGAGTGTGACGACATAAAAGCAGGGCATTCTACCAGAGAACTTTAGAACTTGGACACTGTCTTGTTGGCTTAATGTTATATCCTAATTTTAGTTTGGTACAGGTCATGTTGTTCTTCACATTACCGTCTCTGGTAAACATACACTATATCAAATAAAATCTATGTTTATTTTTCACATTCACAGGATACAGAAGGTGTAAATGGTACAGTGAAATGGTTATTTGCATAATGGAGTCTTTTGTTTAGACATGTAGCTAGCTAAACAATGAACCATAATCCCAACTCATAACGTTACACCCATGCATGAGGCTGCAGGTAGCTAATGTTGGCTAGCTAGCTAACATTAGGCTATAACTAGCAATGGCTTATTGAGATACGAATAATATTTCTACACAGATCATACATGTAATGTTAGCTAGCAAGCTTTAACTTGCAATGGAAACGACTTTCTGACAAAATTTGAAACGTATAATATCTGAAAATGTAGCTAACTAGACTCTTACCCGTATATACATGGATGAACGCTTCTCCCTCTCTGTCACGGATGCCATGGTTTCCCTTAGTTTGAATATGTAATCCGGAGACAGGCGTTTTATACAACAGCCTTCTGTGTGTTCTCTTTTCGACTCTGTCTGCATATTTGCAATCAATGGCCAGAATTTTCTCCATCTCCTTAGCTATCATACTCTGCTTCCACCGGCATTTCACTGATTTCAAAACTTCTTCCGTGATCGCCGTTTCCGAATACTCTACAATGCCTGGTTCAATGAAGATGTTTTTACCTAAATCAGGGATTTCCTCATCGTCTCCAGAAGTGGAGAGCATTAGCAACACTTTTGCAGTTCTTCGCGATACCTTTACCTATACATACTGAGCTGCTCATATTATAGATAGAAGCATGCTACATGGCAGGCCAATCTGAACTTATCTTTACGTCATGTTCAGCCCATCTATTTATCTCAGCCAATCATGGCTAGCGGGAAGGTTCCAGTCTTTTTCGTTGGTTAAACCAACTAGGCTTGTAATTTAACAATTTTATTCATATTCACAGATGGCATACAAGTTTGTTATTAAGGCACAAGTTCACATGTTCCAGAAGGCATTTCTGCAAAAAAAAGTTGAAATGCCTCACCTGTGAAGTAGTGATGTGCGACATATGCCTAGTTTCCTGAAACCAGTCACATATGAAAAAGTATACATTTTTACATTTCATCCAATCGACCAAAAGAACAGACGACTCTCGGTCGACCAATATTTTTTGTTGTTGGGGACAGCCCTTAAAATCGACACAACCTTTTTGACGTTTCATCTCATTTATCATATTTCCAACACTTAGCACCAAGAGGTCACGCACAATTAAGACCCCAATACAAGACCCCAACAAAAAAGAAACATAGAACAAGAAAAAATGAAGAAAGGAAAAAGCCAATCCAATTCTGCAGACTGTTGACTAGAGACAATCCCTTAGGGAGGGGAACTCTGGTCTATAGAGTGGCCCAGCGTGTGGCACTTTCTCCGGGGCTCCTCTTCACTTCAGCTGGGGGGATTAAAGCCGCGCTAGGCCTCTGACCTTGCTTTGTTTACATCCGACACAAAAAAATGCAATCATTACAAACCCCTCTGTCTTCTTCGACACAGTAAAGGCTGTGACCTGCACACACAGCAGCACCATACGTGTGCGCCGATCGGAAAATAAATCAATTGGGGGATTCGATTAGTTTACCTCAATGGGCGGCAATGGGTCCAACTGGCAGGCGGATAAGTGGAAAGCGGTACGGTTGAGAGGGTTAGAAGAGACTGAAGGAGATCGTAGAATGGTGTTTGGAGATTAAGGTGTTTAATAGGGGCTGATTAAATGTGAAATGGACTGATTTGGTGAGCTATGTCCTTGGCTGAACACACAGTGTTTGCAAATGTCCACTTGAGAGCACCCAGTGTTGTGGCTGGTTATACCGTCCGGCTGGTCCCGCTGTTTAACCTCCCATTGATGGTGTTGTGGTTGGTAAAACTGTATGTGGATCCAGCAGCAGCAATACACTACCAGGGCTTACCCTAAGGTCTGATCTTTACTGTACAAGGGATGAATGGATGAGGCACTCTTGCCACAATGCAAAGCCGAGCACACACTCACACACACACACACACACACACACACACACACACACACACACACACACACACACACACACACACACACACACACACACACACACACACACACACACACACACACACACACACACACACACACACACACACACACACACACACACACACACACACACACACACACACACACACACACACACCCGCACACTGTTGAATGCTATAGGTCTAGGGTAGAAAATGAAATCATATTTTATTTGTCATATACACCTGGTTAGCAGATGTTAATGCAAGTGTAGTCGAAATGCTTGTGCTTCTAGTTCCGACAATGCAGTAATAACCAACGAGTAATCTAACAATTACACATCAACTACCTTTACACACAAGTGGAAAGGGATGAAGAATATGTACATAAAAATATATGAATGAGTGATGGTACAGAACGGCATAGGCAGGATGCAGTAGATGGTATATACATATGAGATGAGTAATGTAGGATATGTAAACATAAAGTGGCATTGTTTAAAGTGGCTAGTGATAATGTATTACATATAAAGATGGCAAGATGCAGTAGATGGTATAGGGTACAGTATATACATATGAGATGAGTAATGTAGGATATGTAAACATTATATTAAGTGGCATTGTTTAAAGTGGCTAGTGATACATTTTTACATCAATTTTTCCATTATTAAAGTGGCTGGGGTTGAGTCAGTATGTTGGCAGCAGCCACTCAATGTTAGTGGTGGCTGTTTATCAGTCTGATGGCCTTGAGATAGAAGCTGTTTTTCAGTCTCTCGGTCCCTGCTTTGATGCACCTGTACTGACCTCGCCTTCTGGATGATAGTGATGTGAACAGGCAGTGGCTCGGGTGGTTGTTGTCCTTGATGATCTTTATGGCCTTCCTGTGATATCAGGTGCTGTAGGTGTCCTGGAGGGCAGGTAGTTTGCTCCCGGTGATGCGTTGTGCAGAACTCACAACCCTCTAGAGAGCCTTACGGTTGTGGGTGGGGCAGTTGCTATACCAGGCGGTGATACAGCCCGACAGGATGCTCTCGATTGTGCATCTGTAAAGGTTTGTGAGTGCTCTTGGTGACAAGCCAAATTTCTTCAGCCTCCTGAGGTTGAAGAGGCGCTGCTGCGCCTTCTTCACAACGCTGTCTGTGTGGGTGGACCAATTCAGTTTGTCCGTGATGTGTACGCAGAGGAACTTAACTTACTACCCTCTCCACTACTGTCCCGTCAATGTGGATAGGGGGGTGCTCCCTCTGCTGTTTCCCAAAGGCCACGATCATCTCCTTTGTTTTATTGACGTTGAGTGTGAGGTTATTTTCCTGACACCACACTCCGAGGGCCCTCACCTCCTCCCTGTAGGCCGTCTCGTCGTTGTTGGTAATCAAGCCTACCACTGTAGTGTCGTCTGCAAACTTGATGATTGAGTTGGAGGCGTGCGTGGCCACGCAGTCGTGGGTGAACAGGGATTCCAGGAACGGGCTCAGAACGCACCCTTTTCCAGGTGGGTTATGACAGTGTGCAGTGTGGTTGCAAAACTGTCTCTGTCTGTCTGTGTGTCTGTGTGTCTGTGTGTCTGTGTGTCTGTGTGTCTGTGTGTCTGTGTGTCTGTCTGTCTGTCTGTCTGTCTGTCTGTCTGTCTGTCTGTCTGTCTGTCTGTCTGTGTGTCTGTGTGTCTGTCTGTGTGTCTGTGTGTCTGTGTGTCTGTGTGTCTGTGTGTCTGTGTGAGCAGCAGCAGACCTGGCTTAATAACTTCCCTTGCCCTTTACAGGCTGGGGAGGAGGGACCATAAAGGCAGAGTGGAAGGGCCATCCAGGGAAATACACAGGAGTCATTCACTCCCAGCCAATTAAAACGTTTGTTGACGTATTTATGTACTACTTGCCCCCCACCCCTCCCGCTCACCTACTTCCCCTGCTTCCAACCTCACCCCCACATCTTGACTCTGAAGCTAAACCTTACGATTTGTTTCCGAGATTAGAGAAGGGGATGTTAGATTGCCGGATGATTACCAAGGCAGTGTGTCGCTAATTCAAGGTATATCTGAAACTATCAAGTAGGGTGTTATCCCGGGATGTTAGGTTGTAAATGGTACTTATCTTTGCTTTACGTGACAAATATTTATTTACTTAACAAATATGTCATGGCAATAGATGGTATGTTTTTCAGAGTGCAAGGCTGCCATTTCATTATCTCCCTTGTAATGGGATTGAGATTGAACCACATGGACTAGTTCGACCACATGGTTTAGACAGTGAATTCCTGGCAAGCCTAAAATCTCATGACTGGTCATGAACAGCTTGCCTTACTTGCAGTTGTGGTTAGCTAATGAGTAATAAATATATTTAACAGTCACCCAAATGTCAAACAAGGCCCAATGCCAGGGAAACCTCCTGTTTCAAATTCACTTCCTGTTAAAAGGGTCCATGGTATGGAAGGATTGTATGATATACGATTCGAATATGGCTAGCTACTATAATATGTCAGGTCCCATCACTATGCAAGATGTAAAAGCTACAACTGATGGACCACTTAACTCTGAGGATTGGGTTTCATGGAAGCACTCGTCATGTCGGAAACATGTTGCGTTCCAGGTAGCCAGGCACCATCAACATTTAGCCAAGTCAGCTTGTGTGTGATAGAAGTAGCTGAGTAAGCGGAGCCTGGCTGACGGGCATCCTGCCACTAAGATACAGCCAAATGAAATTCAGTGGGTTGTTTCACACTCCTTTCTTTTTTACTGGCCCTCTAATCGGCCCCTGTTTCCGCTGCTCCCCGACACCTTCTTTAAGAAGCCCTCCTGGTATAAAGGGCTGCAAACAGAGCGACGGAGCGTCGTATATGGTCCCTTCCAAAATCACAGTCACACAAAATGAAATAGAAGTACTTAGAAACCGATGGTCCGTCGCTGCGCTCTACCTAAAGTGTGTAGCGGCCTTATAGGTCCCCTGGGGACCCACTTCTCCTTCCGGCTGTTTTTACACAAGCCTTTCGAGTCACTCATCCGCCTTTGTTTAACCCCTGACCCTGCGAAACAAGGCTCCGTCAAAACTTCTGAGGGGCTGGCGGCAAGGAAATGGAATAAGTGTTTGGTTACAAACGAAACAGGCACTGGCGGTATGTCATAAATCGTTGGTGCAGCAGGAGTGCCGCCACGGCCGGCCTATTGCACGAGGGCGTCGGGCTCGTAAAGTTTTAACGGGCCTGGTCTCTCTGCCGAAAGTTTTGTTTTTAAGGGGCTCAGGAGTGGTGTCTGCCGCGGAGGGGGGACAGTAGATGGCTGTTATATCGCATGTGTGAGTGTGTTTACAGGGGAGTGGGGTGTGTGTTGGGAAAGCGTGTATCTGTGTGTGCACTGCAGAGAGTATGTGTGTGTGTGTGTGTGTGTGCGAATATGCACAAGAATTGTCATATATACACCAGGCATACCACATTGTACCGTGTTGGCGCCAATGCACTTTCAGTTTTATTCAGACTACAGGGAAATTGTAAATATGTGCTCTACAGTTTGTCTTCCCACTGGCCAATGGCCCTATGACATTGTGTGGTTATTATAAGAAAGCCCTGGGATATTGTGTGGTTATTATAAGAAAGCCCTGGGACATTGTGTGGTTATTATAAGAAAGCCCTGGTACATTGTGTAGTTATTATAAGAAAGCCCTGGGACATTGTGTAGTTATTATAAGAAAGCCCTGGGACATTGTGTGGTTATTATAAGAAAGCCCTGGTACATTGTGTAGTTATTATAAGAAAGCCCTGGGACATTGTGTAGTTATTATAAGAAAGCCCTGGGACATTGTGTGGTTATTATAACAACGCCCTGGGACATTGTGTGGTTATTATAAGAAAGCCCTGGGACATTGTGTGGTTATTATAACAACGCCCTGGGACATTGTGTGGTTATTATAACAACGCCCTGGGACATTGTGTGGTTATTATAAGAAAGCCCTGGGACATTGTGTGGTTATTATAAGAAAGCCCTGGGACATTGTGTGGTTATTATAAGAAAGCCCTGGGACATTGTGTGGTTATTATAACAACGCCCTGGGACATTGTGTGGATATTATAAGAAAGCCCTGGGACATTGTGTGGTTATTATAAGAAAGCCCTGTCCCGAATATAGATGCGGAGGACTCTGAGAGCATGATAGAGATGTCACCAGGCAAGCAAACCGCTGTCACAACTGCTCCCTCTCATAGACCTTGACTCTTGACTTAATTTCTTCCTCCATGTCTTCTTCCACCTCTTCCTTGACCTCTCAAGTCATTGGAGTTCAATTCAATATTTTTTAATATCCCCTGATGTAAAATATCACAGAGGTAATGCTTAACATTCTTTTCCATCTCACCATTGACTACGAGCTGTCAATACAAGTCTTCACCCAGCACCACAATCCCAAGACAACTACTCAGCGATCTTATGAAGGGGTATATGCTTTCTGGGTACGTGTGATACTTTCCCCCCTTTAATCCTTCGTCAGGCATGTGTCCTTATTCCTAGGGAACACAAAAGCGTCTGCGGCTAACAAACGACGAGCAGATGCCCCAGTTCAAATGAGTCAATTAACTTCCAGCAGCACTTTAGCTTCCCTCGCATGGCATTCTTTAACACAGTCACCCATAAAGCTTAGCGAAACAGATGTTTCTTCAAATCTGGCTAGGCAAATGAAAAACGGACCTTTGGAGAAAAAGGAAGCTAATAGCAGCTAATCAAATTATATTAAAAATAAATCTTAATGGATTTTTGCAGGTTTTTTTGGAGCCTGGTGGGATACGTTATTATTTAACCCTGGTGGGATACGTTATTATTTAACCCTGGTGGGTTACGTTATTATTTAACCCTGGTGGGATACGTTATTATTTAACCCTGGTGGGTTACGTTATTATTTAACCCTGGTGGGATACGTTATTATTTAACCCTGGTGGGTTACGTTATTATTTAACCCTGGTGGGTTACGTTATTATTTAACCCTGGTGGGTTACGTTATTATTTAACCCTGGTGGGTTACGTTATTATTTAACCCTGGTGGGTTACGTTATTATTTAACCCTGGTGGGTCACGTTATTATAATTAACCCTGGTGGGTTACGTTATTATTTAACCCTGGTGGGTTACGTTATTATTTAACCCTGGTGGGTTACGTTATTATAATTAACCCTGGTGGGTTACGTTATTATTTAACCCTGGTGGGTTACGTTATTATAATTAACCCTGGTGGGTTACGTTATTATTTAACCCTGGTGGGTTACGTTATTATTTAACCCTGGTGGGTTATGTTATTATTTAACCCTGGTGGGTTACGTTTTTATAATTAACCCTGGTGGGTTACGTTATTATTTAACCCTGGTGGGATACGTTATTATTTAACCCTGGTGGGTTACGTTATTATTTAACCCTGGTGGGTTACGTTATTATTTAACCCTGGTGGGTTATGTTATTATTTAACCCTGGTGGGTTACGTTTTTATAATTAACCCTGGTGGGTTACGTTATTATTTAACCCTGGTGGGATACGTTATTATTTAACCCTGGTGGGTTACGTTATTATTTAACCCTGGTGGGTTATGTTATTATTTAACCCTGGTGGGATACGTTATTATTTAACCCTGGTGGGTTACGTTATTATTTAACCCTGGTGGGTTACGTTATTATTTAACCCTGGTGGGTTACGTTATTATTTAACCCTGGTGGGTTACGTTATTATTTAACCCTGGTGGGTTACGTTATTATTTAACCCTGGTGGGTTACGTTATTATTTAACCCTGGTGGGATACGTTATTATTTAACCCTGGTGGGTTACGTTATTATTTAACCCTGGTGGGATACGTTATTATTTAACCCTGGTGGGATACGTTATTATTTAACCCTGGTTGGTTACGTTATTATTTAACCCTGGTTGGTTACGTTATTATTTAACCCTGGTTGGTTACGTTATTATTTAACCCTGGTGGGTTACGTTATTATTTAACCCTGGTGGGTTACGTTATTATTTAACCCTGGTGGGTCACGTTATTATAATTAACCCTGGTGGGTTACGTTATTATTTAATCAAGAGGTCATTCAGGTTTTGGGTTGAAAATGTTAAGTGTCTCTGCCGTCTTTATCCTGTAGACCAGGGGTGTCAAAGTCAAATTAGGGCCGGACTGTTCGAATGTTCATTGAAATTTTTTTAAATGACCATATAGTCTAGTGAACCTACTGAAAACCTAACAAATATATTCCAATATGATCAGATAAATAAAGCAATATTTTCTTATGGCTCTGTCAGTAATCTTTAATTTTCAACAGACACAAAAGACAAATTTCCTTTATATAAAAATCCCCATAACATGAACATTAAATGAAAGAAACCGGTATTCAAGGCACCATCAGTAGCCTATATTTTCTATTTTAGCAAAAGTGGGCTAAATTTACTTCAAAGAAAAAAACAATAATAGCAATTTTCTATCATCCACTCAACTGAAATATTTTTAAAATATAATTGGATTGAAATACAATAAAATAAAGTGCAAAAATCTATTAATCAAAAACAACACTTTGTTTAAGGAGAAGTAACATGCAGTGAAAACAAATATTAAACTTTAACTTTTAAACTTTAAAAACTCTAAATATGTGATTGCACAGTAATGTTCACTTGTTTGAGGTTGAGGGTGATACTTGGTGGTGTCCCATCTTTTCCACAAGTTCATCAAAGGCTCTGAGCTGAGGAAATCCTCAGAATTGAGTGGAGGTGTTCAGCAGTAAGTCGACTTCTGTGTGATGTTTTGTTCAAGTTCATCAAAGAAAACAGTTGTTCACACAGGTATGTGCTGCCAAACATAGACAACGTTTGAGCAGCCTGGATGCGCAGCTGGGGCATTGTGTCGGGGAGGAACGGGCGAACTTATTTTGCCCTCAGTGCATCATTGCATTGGAGGTCAATCAACTCCATTTGGAGGTTTGGTGGTGGCTTTCCACGTCAACAGCAAATGGGTTAGCAGTTCCAACCTGCTTTTTGTGCTTCAAAGTCAGCAAATCGGCGTCGAAAGTCAGCGGCAAGCATACCTATTTTATCAGCCAACTGTGTGGGAACGCACTGGTAGAGAGCTTCTCTTTCATGGTCTTTCAAAATCTGCGTCTCCCACAGAGTCAGTTTGGTTTTAAATGCCTTCACTGTACTGTACATATCAGAGATGACACGATCCCGACCCTGCAGCTGCAAGTTCATTGCATTCAGATGACTCGTAATGTCACACAGAAAAGCCATTTTCACACAGAAACATTTCGTCTCGGAGTTGTGTTGTGTCTTTCCCTTTGCTGTCCAAGAACAGACAAATCTCCTCACGAAGCTCGAAACATCTTTGAAGCACCTTTCCCTGGCTTAGCCATCGCACCTCTGTGTGTTAGGCAAATCACCATGCTCCGTTTCTAACTCCGTCAGAAATGCCTTGAACTGGCGGTGATTCAAACCTTTGGCTCTGATAAAGTTAACTGTGCGCGTGATGATGCTCATTACATGCTCCATTTTCAAGGCTTTACCGCACAACGCTTCCTGGTGTATGATACAATGATAAGCTGTCAGCTCACCTGTCGCGTTTTCCTCTTGCATCTTTTCCCGTATCTTCGCCACCAGTCCGCTCCTGTGTCCACACATCGCAGGTGCTCTGGTTGTCAAACCCACGAGTTTTTCCCAAGGCAGCTCCATCTCATTTACACATCTTGACACCTCTTCATACAAATCATGCCCCGTAGTTGTGCCATGCATAGGACGTAAAGCCAAAAACTCCTCTGTCACGCTTAGGCTGGAGTCCACTCCGCGGATGAAAATTGACAACTGGGCAATGTCAGAAATGTCGGTGCTCTCATCCACAGCCAAGGAATATGCAATGAAATCTTTTCCCTTTTTCACAAGCTGCTCTTTTAGATTGATGGACAACTGGTCTACTCTCTCGGCAATGGTGTTTCTGCTCAGACTCACATTTAAAAAGAGTTGCCTTTTTCTGGGCAAACTTCGTCACAAACTTTAATCATGCAGTTTTTGATGAAATCCCCCTCCGTAAATGGCCGGGCTGATTTAGCGATCTCTTCTGCCAAAATAAAACTGGCCTTGACAGCAGCCTGGCCTTGTGATTTGGCTTTTTTGAACAGAGCCTGTCGAGATTTGAGGCCTCGTTTTAATTCCTCTGCCTTTTGTAGCCTTTGTTCCATGTCCATATTCTTGTTTTTGTCCGCGTGTTTCGTTTCATAATGTCGTCTCAGATTATACTCTTTCAGTACCGCCACACTTTCTCCACACAGAAGACACACAGGTTTTCCAGCTACCTCCGTGAACAAATACTCCGACTCCCACCTTGTTTGAAACCCCCGGTTCTCAGTGTCCACCTTCCGTTTTGCCATTTTTGATGGGTATCTGAAAGTTAATTTTACTGTGATGCTGACAACTGCTGTGCCAATAAATATTGAAATGAAGCAGCCTACTGCTCGGTGCGTCACCGTTGCATTGTGGGAAATGTAGTATTGGTGCGTGTAAAAGATCTGCGGGCTGCCGGCTTGCTGCGGTTCTAATAATAAATCAAGATCATCCCAGGGGCCGTAAAAAACCTTCTCGCGGGCCGGATGTGGCCCGCGGGCCTTGACTCTGACATATGTGCTGTAGACTATCAACAAAAGCACTGAATTGAAACATAGGGGAGTGTTTTGTCTGTGGCGTATGCCGTTTGGTCTACTGTGGCATAGTGCTGTTGTCCTTCACTATCTACAAAGCAGTCTCTACAAAGTAAGCAAGTTTTATTAAATCTACTCTCGCTGTGCTTTCATCAGCTGTGGTGTGTAATTATTGAAATATAAACTGATATTTCTATGCAATAAATTGACTTTGTTAAAGGCAGTTAAAATGGCTTCAGAACCATGTTATATGATCTTATACAGCGCATTACACATACACCTCCACAGTGTCATCTGGAAGAGAAAAACATGACTTTATTCTATTTACCGTCTATTGACATGCTAATTAGACACAAATCTGCCGACATGGCTGTTTCTTTAATAAGAGGAAGGCTTCATCCTCAAGAGTCATTCGACCCCTTAGGATTCAAATCGAGCATTCATCCATCCACTTTTTCCCTTATGTAGCTACCTAGCCTTCCACATAAAAATAAATGTATGCTCCCAAAAGGACAACAAATAATGTCAAAATCACAAACAAGATTACTTTAATTAATACAGTTTTATGTTTGCACCTCGAACAGACTTGAACGAACAACCTAGCAGCGGTTGGTTGCAAAGCTCATTGATGCTCATTGTCATACGTATCTTTTTGCAAATGCGTCACAATGTGACACGCTTAAACTGATACCCGGCTGCACATTAGGATTTGATTCCTTATATCATGCTACTCCACCACCGCTGCTTTTTGCATTCCAGTGATCATTGGCCAAACCTATCATAACCCCTCTGCATTTCTATCATGGACCATTGTTGATGCTCTCTGACACATTAATGAGTAATGGATTCATGGCCAGGCCTCATTAAGAGGCAGTAGCTGAGGTTGGGAGGGGTGGAGGGGAGGAAAGGGAGAGATGGAGCGGAGGAGGGTGTAGAGCTTGGAATAATCCTAGCTCCCAACACTGATCCCGCTCGCAGAGTCAAGGATGTTGAGCGCTCATCTGGGCTAATGAAATGCAGAATACTAAAGAACCCGCGAGCGGCCCCCGGTACATAAACTCTGCACCCATAACAGAATCGGTTGCTGCTGTGCATGCAGGTCACATACTTACCTCGTATCCTCCATACTAAAATCCTCCCCCTTTTTTCACTCAATTAAAAAATGCATGGCATATTTTAGCGTATCTTTTTATTTATTTTTATTACAAATAGACCCGACCAGAGCACCTTGCAGCTTTGTATAAAAAAAACACCTCTCCCACACTTCTATAAACAGATTCAAAAACTGGTCGGGAACCAGGGTTAACGCCACTGGGGAGAAAAGTATGTGTATTCCGTGTGGCTTTGGCTTGCCGTGAGAAGATCGAACCAGGCCTTTTCCCCAGACAGACACATGCGCACAGACGGGGGGGGTTGGGAGGGGAGTGAGACACGTAGACTTGGGTAACATATCGCATCACGCCTTTGCTGCGCCAGCTAGATACTGCTCACAGCTCTGCATGGGACGGAGGGGGGACGGGGACGGGGACGGGGACGGGGGGAGGCAGGCAACAGGAAAGGCTACTGTAGCCATAGAAACTTCAAGAGTTCCAACTTTTCTGACTTGTTGAAAGCCTCTGTGTAGCGGAGGTGGTTTGCCGTGATGAGTAATCTCTCTTGGGATCTGATCCTCCCCAGAGCTAATGAGTCACACAGACTTGATTATAACTACATAGAATGCAACTGACACCTGCTAGGTCATTTAGGAGTTTTTCCAGTAAAGCCGGCCTGTTGTTGTTTATAATAATGATATATCTGATAAGGCCTTAATGCTATTAAAAACAAAAAATGATGTTTTAAGTGGAAAGTATGAAGTCGAAAAAGAAAGGAACTGCCTATTCCACCCATGCTTTACCAAGGTTTTCCAGCACACAGCTTTGACCTACTACAGGAGATCTGTTGAGATTGTACTTCAAACTGTTTGTAGGCAGGTTGCTTAGGATTCGAACCTTCTCAAACAGACCCCACAATAATCTCAGATTTAGTATTTGTTTTTAAATTGTGGGTGAACCAACAGTCTGGTTTGTCAAATTAGTTTAGAGGCTTTTCTGCTTGGTTGCTTTTATGCCAATAAACTCTGATACACTTAATGTTGCCCAGGTCTTCTCCAGCTTTTAGCGGTCAACACTACTTGTAATCGATACCAAGACAGGTACCACAGTATATCCATACTGGCAGAGCATGAAAAGAGCAAAAGTGTTGTAGTTTTAAAGCCATCTCAAACTTAAGATGAGCGGATCTGCACTGCTAGATGGGCAAAACTAATTTATTCTCTGCTGTTTTCTGTATTGATAAAATCCAAAGTTGCACTCTTTTCATAGAATTTAAATACAGAAATATAATCTTTGAATACGACCTGGATGAAGGCCAAAGGGGGATTAAGTACAAAGTCGTCAGGGAGACAGTTGGTGTAGGCGGTGGGATCTGGAGCGAGGGGAGGGGAACGGTGGGTGGTGGGAGGGGAACGGTGGGTGGTGGGAGGGGAACGGTGGGTGGTGGGAGAGGGGAGGGTTGGTGAAGCTTGTGGCAATGTCCGCTACGGTAATGAGCAAGTCCGCCGCTGGAGAGAGCCCTTCTTGGCGGGCACATTCACGGCCGACTGCCGGTCGCAATTAAAGGCGAGGAGGAGGTGTAGCCTCGCAATCAGCCACCTCGCCAGTCGCTCCGAATGTAAATAAAAACGAGTCAAATTACCGTTGCCGGCAGCTCGCCCGTTAAACCTGTCTCCGTAATGAGGGAACTGTGACATTTCAGCGTGCCGCCAAGCCCGTCCCGGTCTCACTCGGCGAAGCAACAAGCCTCAGCCGGTGGTGTGTCTCTTGTCGAGACATTCTAATTAGGGCTGAGGACTTTTCGATGACGTCGCTCGGAGGACGAGAGAGAGAGAGAGAGAGAGAGAGAGAGAGAGAGAGAGAGAGAGAGAGAGAGAGAGAGAGAGAGAGAGAGAGAGAGAGAGAGAGAGAGAGAGAGAGAGAGAGAGAGAGAGAGAGAGAGAGAGAGAGAGAGAGAGAGAGAGAGAGAGAGAGAGAGAGAGAGAGAGAGAGAGAGAGAGAGAGAGAGCCTCCTTCCCCTTTTTCCCTCTTCCCCTTTTCTCTTCCCCTTTTCTCTTCCCCTTCTCTCTTCCCCTTCTCTCTTCCTCTTCTCTCTTCCCCTTTTCTCTTCCCCTTTTCTCTTCCCCTTTCTCTTTCCTCTTCACCTACACACTCCCCTCTCTAACCCCTATACCTCTCTTCTTTCTCTCTTTTACTCGGTCACCCTCAGGGCCACAGGTGGAGATGGAGAGTATGGCTCCTGTTCTGTATTCTGGACGAGCCTGTCTCCTAAAGGATACTCACTGAATGCTTATTGCTGGCCATGCACACACACACACACATCATAAGTGATCACTCGAGTAAGAGTATGATTATCCTCCATGGGGCTTCTATTTGTGGGTCTTCAGATGGCTGTAGAGGCCGATCCGGGAGCCACATATTTTGGTGCAGTTTGTGCAGGGGTGAGTGGTGGATGGTGGTTGGTATTGAGTCTCTCCTTGCGTAGCTGCTGCTTGTCCTCTGCTGGAGGTCTATATCCTGTAGTGCAGCTCCTTCTTGGATGTTGTTTCTCTACGCACACGCACGCGCACACGCACAGCTGCTGTCAGATGAATGACTCAGTGAGTGAGAACCAGACAGTGAAGAGGAACCACTGGAGAGGAGAGAACACACCACTGTTCGGTCCTCTCTCCCTTCTCTTTCATGCTTAGATATAACTGTCTTGATGACAGCTATTTCCCCTATTGTTCACATTTCTTTCCATGGTGTGGGATGGGACCAGGGAGATGTACAAGGGATGACAATAAGTGAAATATAACCAAACAATGATGATAGGAAACATTTTATTCATCAATGACAAAAGATAAGCGCTATAATGATGTGTGAGGAAGTTGTTATAAATTCATTTATAATGCATTAGACACATCAGTTCATAGATATTACAAATTACATGCCCTACATTACTCATCGCATATGTATATACTGTACTCGATACCATCTACTGTATCTTGCCTATGCCGTTCTGTACCATCACTCATTCATTTATCTTTATGTACATATTCTTTATCCCTTTACACTTGTGTGTATAAGGTAGTAGTTTTGTAATTGTTAGGTTAGATTACTCGTTGGTTATTACTGCATTGTCGGAACTAGAAGCACAAGCATTTCGCTACACTCCCATTAACATCTGCTAACCATGTGTATGTGACAAATACATTTGATTTGATTTGAGATTGTTACCCTGAAATTCTCTGTATTTATTCTATTCCAGCTATCTGCCCTGGTTTGAGGTATTCTACAAGCTGCTCAATATCCTCGCTGACTACACAATCAAAGGCCAGGTCAGTATTCTCAATGAAATCAAAATAAAAGTGGTCATTGTAGTTAGGGTGAACCTTGTTATCTACTTAGGTCACAACTGATGATGTGAAAAGGGCTTTCTAGAATAAAATACATTTGATTGAGGTAGGTATAGAGGAGATTTAGCAACTCCTGATACATTACATTTACATTACATTTAAGTCATTTAGCAGACGCTCTTATCCAGAGCGACTTACAAATTGGTGCATTCACCTTATGACATCCAGTGGGACAGTCACTTAACAATAGTGCATCTAAAACTTAAGGGGGGGGGGGGGTGAGAGGGATTACTTATCCTATCCTAGTTTATTGTTCAAAGTAAAAAACCTATGTGTTTCGGCTCTTCATTAGAGTAGGTAGAGGCAGAAAGAGAATTCCACTGCAGTAGAAAGACTGTCGCCTTTCTTTATCTTTTTCTTTGCCTGTGTCTTGGGTGACAGCCATCCCTTCTAATATTACAGTGGTGTCCCCTCTGTCAGAGCTACTGACAAACATCTCACTCACTCACTCACTCACTCACTCACTCACTCACTCACTCACTCACTCACTCACTCACTCACTCACTCACTCACTCACTCACTCACTCACTCACTGTCTCTCCCTTCCTCTCTTTCCTCTCTCTCTTTCTGTCTGGGGACAGCTTATTTCTCACCTTTTGGAAAATGGAAAATAGATGTCAGGAGTGACATTCAACTCCTCTCATTTTCCCTTCAACTCTTTCTGCTGACTGTGTAATACAAAAAATATTAACAAACACATCACTCTCTCTGCACACGTAGGTGATACTGAAAACCAAACAACTTAAAAGCACATTGTCCAAAAGAGACTTAAATAATGATTATAGGATTCAAATCAAATTGAGCTTAATCAACAGGCATTCAGACATTTTAAGTAATGTATTCGGAGCACTTTGGCAAACATCTGTTCAAGCCTCAGCTTTACATTCTTGCTGTTTATGGTTGTCAGACAAAGCCCTATACCTGGGAGATAGCAGAAACTGCCCTATACCTGGGAGATAGCAGAAACTGCCCTATACCTGGGAGATAGCAGAAACTGCCCTATACCTGGGAGATAGCAGACACTGCCCTATACCTGGGAGATAGCAGACACTGCCCTATACCTGGGAGATAGCAGAAACTGCCCTATACCTGGGAGATAGCAGACACAGCCCTATACCTGGGAGATAGCAGACACAGCCCTACACCTGGGAGATAGCAGACACAGCCCTACACCTGGGAGATAGTAGACACTGCCCTATACCTGGGAGATAGCAGACACAGCCCTATACCTGGGAGATAGCAGACACAGCCCTATACCTGGGAGATAGCAGAAACTGCCCTATACCTGGGAGATAGCAGACACAGCCCTATACCTGGGAGATAGCAGACACAGCCCTATACCTGGGAGATAGCAGACACTGCCCTATACCTGGGAGATAGCAGACACTGCCCTATACCTGGGAGATAGCAGACACTGCCCTATACCTGGGAGATAGCAGACACAGCCCTATACCTGGGAGATAGCAGAAACAGCCCTATACCTGGGAGATAGCAGACACAGCCCTACACCTGGGAGATAGCAGACACAGCCCTATACCTGGGAGATAGCAGACACAGCCCTACACCTGGGAGATAGCAGACACAGCCCTATACCTGGGAGATAGCAGACACTGCCCTATACCTGGGAGATAGCAGACACTGCCCTATACCTGGGAGATAGCAGACACTGCCCTATACCTGGGAGATAGCAGACACTGTCCTATACCTGGGAGATAGCAGACACTGCCCTATACCTGGGAGATGGCAGACACAGCCCTATACCTGGGAGATGGCAGACACAGCCCTATACCTGGAAGATAGCAGACACAGCCCTATACCTGGGAGATAGTGAACAGAGATTATACTGTAGCATCGACAGCCATTAACAGGATTAAGATATGTTTTGTTGTCAAAGTACAATGTACTGGGAGCGCTTTCAAGTCTGTAGGGATTGGTTATTTCCTCAGAGATGCCATAATATTATAAGGAGGGGATATTGTCAGCTATTTTGTTTGCATAAACATTTTGTTTCTGTTGCTATTTATAATAGGGTTCCTGTGGGGCATCGTGTGAGATTTTACGTGTCTGTTTGTGTGTGTATTTCAGGAGAGTCAGTGGCGAGAGCTCCTGGAGTCACTCCATACACTCCCCATCCCTGATCCTGGAGTGCCAGTCCATCTTAGCGTGGTAAGACTTTGACCAACTCCCCGTAGATTTCATGGCTGGCCATCTTATCAGAGGAGCAACACATTCAAATCTTCGATCACTAGTCCATTATGCTTCAGTCCATTATGCTTCAAATTCACGGCTCATTAGCAAGGTTGCAGAATTAGCTAACATCATCACACTTCAGGGCCCTTCACATGATACAAGCAAGGTGCCAAGAGCCGTAGGGTCAGGTGCGGCAGTGGGTGAAAGTTCAAGTTATTTGAACTTTGAGTGCTGTGGCAATGTCCCAAAAGCACTGCTTAACTTGTCACAATGCCAAAAAACAATGTCTCTCTTGAGGCAATACCATTCTTGCACCTGTCACTTGAAACCCCCTTTAGATATCTACATTTATCACACAGTATATACACCATTAGTATGTTTTTTGTTGTTGCTGCAGAATACATCAATATATCCCATCTCCTGGCCATAGCACTTGGGTCAGTGAGGTACAGCGTTATCCTTTATAGTGAGTGCTTTGAGATACAGTTGAAGTCGGAAGTTTACATACACCTCAGCCAAATACATTTAAACTCAATTTTTCACAGTTCCTGACATTTAATCCAAGTAAAAATTCCCTGTTTTAGGTCAGCTAGGACCACCACTTTAAAAAAAATAGTAGAGCGAATTATTTTCCCAGTGGGTCAGAAGTTTACATACACTCAATTTGAATTTGGTAGCATTACCTTTAAAATTTTTAACTTGGTCAAACATTTCGGGTAGCCTTCCACAAGCTTCCCACAATAAGTTGGGGGAATTTTGGCACATTCTTCCTGACAGAGCTGGTGTAACTGAACCAGGTTTGTAGGCCTCCTTGCTCGCACACGCTTTTTCAGTTCTGCCCACAAATATTCTATGGGATTGAGGTCAGGGCTTTGTGATGGCCACTCGAATACCTTGACTTTGTTGTCCTTAAGCCATTTTGCTACAACTTTGGAAGTATGCTTGTGGTAATTGTCCATTTGGAAGACCCATTTGTGACCAAGCTTTAACTTCCTGACTGATGTCTTGAGCTGTTACTTCAATATATCCACGTAATTTTCATTCCTCATGACACCATCTATTTTGTGAAGTGCACCAGTCCCTGCTGCAGCAAAGCATCCCCACAACATGATGCTGCCACCCCTGTGCTTCACGGTTGGGATGGTGTTCTTCGGCTTGCAAGCCTCCCCTTTTTCCCTCCAAACATAACAATGGTCATTATGGCCAAACAGTTCTATTTTTGTTTCATCAGACCAGAGGACATTTCTCCAAAAAGTATGATCTTCGTCCCCATGTGCAATTGCAAACTGTAGTCTGGCTTTTTCATGGCAGTTTTGGAGCAGTGGCTTCTTCCTTGCCGAGCGGCCTTTCAGGTTATGTCGATATAGGACTCGTTTTACTGTGGATATAGATACTTTTGTACCTGTTTCCTCCAGCATCTTCACAAGGTCCTTTGCTGTTCTGGGATTGATTTACACTTTTTGCACCAAAATATGTTCATCTCTAGGAGACAGAACTCGTCTCCGTCCTGAGTGGTATGATGGCTGCTTGGTCCCATGGTGTATATACTTGTGTACTATTGTTTGTAGAGTTGAACGTGGTACCTTCAGGCATTTGGAAATTTCTCCCAAGGATGATCCAGACTTGTGGAGGTCTACCGTTTTTTTCCTGAGGTCTTGGTTGATTTCTTTTGATTTTCCCATGATGTCAAGCAAAGAGGCACTGAGTTTGAAGGTAGGCCTTGAAATACATCCACAGGGACACCTCCAATTGACTCAAATGATGTCAATTAGCCTATCAGAAGCTTCTAAAGCCATGACATGATTTTCTGGAATTTTCCAAGTTTTTTAAAGGCACAGTCAACTTAGTGTATGTACATTTCTCACCCACTGGAATTGTGATATAGTGAATTATAAGTGAAATAATCTGTCTGTAAACAATTGTTGGAAAAATGACTTGTGTCATGCACAAAGTAGATATCCTAACCGACTTGCCAAAACTGTAGTTTGTTAACAAGAAATTTGTAGAATGATTGAAAAACGAGTTTTAATGACTCCAACCTAAGTGTATGTAAACATACGTAGAATGTATGCACACATGACTGTAAGTCGCTTTGGATAAAAGCGTCTGCTAAATGGCATATATTATATTATTATTATTATAAACTTCTGACTTCAACTGTAGGTTGCAGTTATTATCCTTCATAGAGGATGCTTTGATTTTTGCCGACTGTTTTCGGGTCAGTTGTGGGTTCAATGGGGGGAGCACCAAGGCTGCCACCCCTGCCGAGTGGGGCACCATTTCCCCGACCCTCAAAGGCTTATCCCTCAGCTGTCCTGCATGATGGGTTACAACACAGGCCGTTCCATTTGAAGGATTTTTAGGAATCCCTCAGAGCTCCATGTTAGGGTGCCTACTCAAAGCGTTTCACGTGCAATGGAGTGAGACAGAGTTTACACCCAACAAAATAGAGGAGACGGTTCTGTCAGAGTGATCTTGGCATCAGACGCAGGGATATAGAGGAAGTAGTGAGTGCATCACTTTCTTCGCTAGTCTTTCCCCACTCCCAGTTAAGGAGCTGAGTTTATTATCGTACAGTCAGTCTTCAGACACCTTCTCCATGAGATATCTGTCAGACCCACCTCACTATCCTTACCCTGTAAAGCGACAATACATGACTAACATTGAATCCTACTACACCGACTCTGGCGCTCATCTGATGTGTCAGGCCTTGCAAACCATCAAGGATTACAAAGGCAAACCCAACAGTGAGCTGCTCAGTGACTCATGCCTACCAGACGAGCTAAATTCCTTCTATGCTCGCTTCGAGGCAAGCAACACTGAACCATAAGTGAGAGCACTGCTGTTCCGGATGACTGTGTCATCATGCACTCCATAACCGATGTAAGTAAGACCTTTTAACAGGTTAACAGGTTAACCTCTCCCTGACCTTGTCTTTAATACCTACATGTTTCAAACAGACCACCATAGTC
Source organism: Oncorhynchus gorbuscha (assembly GCF_021184085.1). Taxonomy (NCBI): domain Eukaryota; kingdom Metazoa; phylum Chordata; class Actinopteri; order Salmoniformes; family Salmonidae; genus Oncorhynchus; species Oncorhynchus gorbuscha. Next base: position 74,129,806 of record NC_060183.1, on the reverse strand, counting down.
CCTGTGCCCTAGAAGGTAACCTGTTTAAATGACCATCATACCAGGCACCCTGGACCCACTCCAATTCGCATACCGCTCCAACAGATCCACAGATGGCGCAGTCTCTATTGCACTTCACACTGCCCTTTCCCACCTAGACAGAAAGAACACCTATGTGAGAATGCTGTTCATTGACTACAGCTTAGCATTCAACATCATAGTGGCCTCCAAGTTCATCACATAGCTAAGGACCCTGGGACCGAACCCTCTGCAACTGGATCCTGGACTTCCTGACGGGCCGCCCCCAGGTGGTGTGAGGGTAGGCAACAACACATCTGCCACGCTTACCCTGAACACGGGGGCCCTCAGGGGTGTGTGCTTAGTCCCCTCCTGGCCTCCCTGTTCACCAACAATTGCGTGGCAATTGCATAGTAGGCCTGATCACTGACGACGATGAGGCAGCCTATAGGGAGGAGGTCAGAGACCTGGCAGTGTGGTGCCAGGACAACAACCTGTGCCTCAATGTCAGCAAGACAAAGGAGCTGATCATGGACTTTAGGAAACGGATGGCCGAGCATACCCCCATTCACATTAACGGAGCTGAATTGAAGCGGGTCCAGAGCTTCAAGAAACCACAGTGTCCACCTCACTAAGTATCTATCGTGGTCCAAACATACCAACACAGTTGTGAAGAGGGCATGAGAACACCTCTTCCCCTCAGGAGGCTGAAAAGATTTGGTATGGTCCTCGGATCCTCAAAAGGTTCTACAGCTGCACCTTTGAGAGCATCTTGACTGGCTGCATCACCGCTTGGTATGGCAACTGTTAGCGTCTGACCAATAGGCGCTATAGGGTCCTTCTGTAGCTCAGTTGGTAGAGCATGGCGCTTGTAACGCCAGGGTAGTGGGTTCGATCACCGGGACCACCCATACGTAGAATGTATGCACACATGACTGTAAGTCGCTTTGGATAAAAGCGTCTGCTAAATGGCATATATTATTATTATTATTATTATTAGGGTGTAGTGCCTTACAGGTGGTGCGTCCGGCCCTGTACATCACTGAGGCCGAGCTTCCTGCCATCCAGAACCTCTATACCAGGCAGTGTCAGAAGAAGGCCCTAAAATTGTCAAAGACTCTAGCCGCCCAAGTCATAAACTGTTCTCTCTGCTACTACACGGCAAGCACTACCGGTGCACCATGTCTGGAACCAACAGGACCCTGAACAGCTTCTATCCCAAAACCATAAGACTGCTAAATAGTTAGTTGTATAGTTAACCAAATGGTTACTCGTACTAACTGCATTGACCCATTTTTGCGCTCACTTTTTTGACTAATCTCATACGCTACTGTTTACTATCTGTCACTTTATTCCTAGTTATATGTACATACACTACATGACCAAAAGTATGTGGACACCTGCTCGTCGAACATCTCATCGCAAAATTATGGGAGTTAATATAGAGTTGGTCATGCCTTTGCTGCTATAATAGCCTCCACTCTTCTGGGAAGGCTTTCCACTAGATGTTGCAACATTGCTGCTGGGTCTTGCTTCCACAAGAGCATTAGTGAGGTCTGGTACTGATGTTGGGTGATTAGGCCTGGCTCGCAGCTGGCGTTCCAATTCATCCCAAAAGTGTTGGATCGGGTTCAGGTCAGGGCTCTGTGCAGGCCAGTCAAGTTCTTCCAAATCGATCTCTACAAACCATTTCAGTATGGATCTCGCTTTGTGCACAGGGGCATTGCCACAAAGTTGTAAGCATGGAATCGTCTAGAATGTCATTGTATGCTGTAGCGTTAAGATTTCCCTTCACTGGAACTAAGGGCCTAGCCCGAACGATGAAAAACAGCCCCAGACCATTATTCATCCACCAAACTTTACAGTTGGCACTATGCATTTGGGCAGGTAGCATTCTCCTGGCATCCCCCAAACCCAGAGTCATCTGTCGGACTGCCAGATGATGAAGCGTGCTTGGCATTGAGCATGGTGATCTTAGGCTTTTGTGCGGCTGCTCGGCCAAGGAAACCCATTTCATGAAGCTCCCAACGAACAGTTCTTGTGCTGACGTAGCTTCAAGAGGCAGTTTGGAACTCGGTAGTGAGTGTTGCAACTAGGATACACGCACTTCAGCACTCGGCTGTCCCGTTCTGTGAGCTTGTGTGGCCTACCGCTTTGCGGCTGAGCCGTTGTTGCGCCTAGATATTTGCACTTCACAATAACAGCACATACATTTGACAGGGGCAGCTCTAGCAGGGCAGAAATTTGATGAACCTACTTGTTGGAAAGGTGGCATTCAATAACGGTGCCACCATTTAAGGTCACTGAACTCTTCAGTGAGGCCATTCTACTGCCAATGTTTGTTTATGGAGATTGCAGGGCTGTGTGTTCGATTTTATACACCTGTCAGCAATGTGTGTTGCTGAATAGCCTAATCCACTCATTTGAAAGGGTGTCCACATACGTTTGTGTATTTAGTGTATCTAACTCAATTATCTTGTCCCACTACACATCAACTTGGTACTGGGAACCCTTGTATGTAAATAGTCAAGTTATCGTTACTCATTTGTACCTATTATTACTTGTTTTATTTCTATATTTTCTTTCTCTCTGCATTGTTGGGAATTGGCCGTAAGTAAGCATTTCACTGTTAGTCCTCACCTGTTGTTTACAAAGCATGTGACGCATAAAATAGTATTTTATTTCATCTATCCCCTGGGCTGTTACCGTTATTGAGAACAGGGAGGTGTACATAAGACATCAAATGTAATAAAACATGTTGAAACAGGAAGTTGAAAAAGGCTGTTTTTCCAGTGTATGGAATGTCTTTACACTATTGAGCGTTAACTCCTAATCCTATTAGCGTTTGTCTTTTCTCATGAACTGCGATGGCTTAAAATGCCTTAATCTCTCAAATTTTACCCCCTGTGTTTCTTTGTCCCCGTTAGCATTCCTACTTTACTGTGCCTGACACAAGGGAATTACCCAGCATACCTGAAAACGTGAGTATCTTTGGCCTTCACCCTTCATTTTGAATTTGCTATTCTTTATTGTTCACTGTTTAGGAAGACATTTGCAGCAGACCACTAACAATATCCATTTGGAATAATTGATGATATGCCAAAATACATCACTCAATCTCATCTGATATGAAAGAACACATTAATGTTACTCCACTCTACCCACATCCCCAATGCACCCTGTTCATATAGGCCTGTGTGTTAGGATTAGGTTTACTGTAGGTCTGTGTGTTTGGGTTAGGTTTACTGTAGGTCTGTGTGTTAGGGTTAGGTTTACTGTAGGTCTGTGTGTTAGGGTTAGGTTTACTGTAGGCCTGTGTGTTAGGGTTAGGTTTACTGTAGATCTGTGTGTTAGGGTTAGGTTTACTGTAGGTAATATATAATAATATAATATAATATAATATAATAATAATATAATAATAATATAATAATATATAATAATAATATATTTATGCCATTTGCTTTTATAGACTTACAGTCTGTGTGCATACATTCTACGTATGGGTGGTCCCGGGATCGAACCCACTACCCTGGCGTTACAAGCGCCATGCTCTACCAACTGAGCTTCAGAATGAATGGTCTGTGTGTTAGGGTTAGGTTTACTGTAGGTCTGTGTGTTAGGGTTAGGTTTACTGTAGATCTGTGTGTTAGAGTTAGGTTTACTGTAGGTCTCTGGGTAGCATGAATAAACCACTAGTCCCACAAACATTAGACATTCATTCAATTGCTTCAGCTCACGGGGGGAGATATTGAAGGAGTCAGAAGGAGTCAGAAGAATCAATATCTGGTTTGATTTCCCCGTTTTTCCAATTCCCGCCGGGAGCCTCACGTAGTTTGTTAGCCGTCAGACTGCCCTCGCTAGTCCTCGAAGGCTGTGAGCCCTCCCCAGATCTCCCTCTCTGGGGGTCCTTTAGACAGACAGAGAGAACGCAGAAAAAGGAGAGCTTGACAGAGACGTGACGGGTGTGTGAACGAGACGTGACGGAGGTGTGAAGGAGACGTGACGGAGGTGTGAAGGAGACGTGACGGAGGTGTGAAGGAGACGTGACGGAGGTGTGAAGGAGACGTGACGGAGGTGTGAAGGAGACGTGACGGAGGTGTGAAGGGGACGTGACGGAGGTGTGAAGGGGACGTGACGGAGGTGTGAAGGGGACGTGACGGAGGTGTGAAGGGGACGTGACGGAGGTGTGAAGGGGACGTGACGGAGGTGTGAAGGGGACGTGACGGAGCTGTGAAGGGGACGTGACGGAGGTGTGAAGGGGACGTGACGGAGGTGTGAAGGAGACGTGACGGAGACGTGACGAGGTGTGAAGGAGACGTGACGGGAGACGAGTGAACCCCAGTCAGAAGGGAGAGGTGTAGAAGGAGACATGACGGGAGACAAGTGAACCCCAGTCAGAAGGGAGAGGTGTAGAAGGAGACATGACGGGAGACAAGTGAACCCCAGTCAGAAGGGAGAGGTGTAGAAGGAGACGTGACGGGAGACAAGTGAACCCCAGTCAGAAGGGAGAGGTGTAGAAGGAGACATGACGGGAGACAAGTGAACCCCAGTCAGAAGGGAGAGGTGTAGAAGGAGACGTGACGGGAGACAAGTGAACCCCAGTCAGAAGGGAGAGGTGTAGAAGGAGACGTGACGGGAGACAAGTGAACCCCAGTCAGAAGGGAGAGGTGTAGAAGGAGACGTGACGGAAGACAAGTGAACCCCAGTCAGAAGGGAGAGGTGTAGAAGGAGACGTGACGGGAGACAAGTGAACCCCAGTCAGAAGGGAGAGGTGTAGAAGGAGACGTGACGGGAGACAAGTGAACCCCAGTCAGAAGGGAGAGGTGTAAGAAGGTGGAGCCTGTAGTCTTCAGAAGTAATGCTTCTAGAGGTTTGGAGAATGATAGATTTAAAAATAAAAATAATTTAAAAAATATATAACTTATTTAACTAGGCAAGTCAGTTAAGAACAAATTCTTATTTACAATGACGGCCTACCGGGGAACAGAACAACAGATTTTTTACCTTGTCAGCTCAGGGATTCGATCCAGCAACCTGACTCATTGGCCCAGCGCTCTAACCACCTGCCGCCCCCACATGCACACAAACATCTCTTCTACTACAGCTTATTTCACCTAAATCACTTGTGGAATGCCTATTTCAAACATATTTTTTCTCTTTCTATGACATAGACTGACCAGGTGAAAGCTATGATCCCTTATCGATGTCACTTGTTAAATCCACTTCAGTGTGAATGAATTTGAGGAGACAGGTTAAATACATGGACAATTGAGACATGGATTGTGTGTGTGTGTGCCATTTAGAGGTTGAATGGACAAGACAAAAGATTGAAGTGCCTTTGAACAGGGTATGGTAGTTGTTGCTAGGCGCAACCGGTTTGAGTGTGTCAAGAACTGTACCGCTGCTGAGATTTTCAAGCTCAGCTGTGTGTGTATCAAGAATGGTCCACCACACAAAGAACATCCAGCCAACTTGACACAACTGTGGGAAGCATTGGAGTCAAGATGGGCCAGCATCCCTGTGGAATGCTTTCGACACCTTGTAGGGTCCATGCCCTGACTAATTGAGGCTGTTCTGAGGTCGAAAGGGGCTGGAACGCAGTATTAGGAAGGTGTTCTTAATGTTTTGTACACTCAATGTATATTCAGATTCAGAAAACTTCAATGTCTTCAATGAGTCAGTTGATTTTGCAGCAATAAGAGTACACATACAGACAAAATCACATATTTAAATACATGACATATTTCATGTGTTCTGTCTAAAGTATGGTATTTAATTGTCTTCTTCCATGCCGATGATAACATGCCGATTATTTGAAACAATAATGTGTCTTTCTGTTACATTATTCTCCTGTTATATCTATACCATACCTTTGTAACATGTAGATCATGTTGATGCCTTGTACTATTCATATAGTCATTGGTCTGCTATCACAACTAACCTCTACCCCTTTTTTCTTTTTCTTTTGACTTTTTGCCTTTGTTTTTTCTTGCAGAGAAACCTAACAGAGTATTTTGTAGCCGTAGATGTCAATAACATGCTCCATCTGTACGCTAGTATGCTTTATGAGCGTCGAATCCTCATCTGCTGTAGCAAACTAAGCACCGTAAGTACAGTAGCTCCTTCACTCTCTTCCTCCTCTATACTCACTCTCTCCATGCATATCAACTAATTAATGAGTGTCTATTTTACAGGATTGGCTTGGTACTGTTGCACCACCACACAATAAGACACAGCATGAAATGGTTGTTCACCCAGATTTAATTATTACATTTTTTCCCAACAGAAATATTTGAAGATATTGTGGATGAGAATCTGTCAGTTTTTTCCCCACTGTAACCACATACTATTTTTAAACCCTTTACATTTTCTGGTACATTTTTCATTGTACCCTCCACCGTTAAAGCTATAACCCTCTTCACACCTTTTTATATAGAGAGGACTGTCTGAAGAGCTTGTCACCTGCTAAAAACATTTCCTTACACATACAGTGCCTTCAGAAAGTATTCACACCTCTTGACTTTTTCCACATTTTGTTGTGTTACAGCCTGAATGTTAAATGGATTTAATTGAGATTTTTGTCACTGGCCAACACACAATACCAATAATGTGAAAGTGTAATTATGTTTTTATTTAAAATGAAAAGCTGAAATGTCTTGAGTTAATAAGTATTCAAGCCCTTTGTTATGGCAAGCCTTAATAAGTTACGGAGTAAACATTTGCTTAACAAGTTACACAATACGTTGCATGGACTCACTCTGTGTGCAATAATAGTGTTTAATAATGATTTTTGAATGACCACCTGATCTCTGTACCCCACACATACAATTATCTGTAAGGTCCCTCAGTCGAGCAGTGAATTTCAAACACAGATTTAACCACAAAGACAATGCCTTGCAAAGAAGGGCACCTATTGGTAGATGGGGGGGGGGGGATGTTCACATTTTTTTCCAATTTTTCATTATTTGAGTATTTGGTATAGATCATTGACAAAAAAAGACAATTCAATCAATTCAATTCAATTCAATCCATTTTACTCCCACTTTGTGTGAATGTAGAAAAAGTCTAGGTGTAAATACTTCCTGAATAAGCCTTCTTTTCTTGTACTGTACCATACAAAGCATTGCCTTCAATTAATTAAGCTTTTATGAGGCATTCCTAAGTCTTCCATTATGTGATATCGCCACTATATAATTAAGCCCCTCCTGCCCTCTCGGCCTGTTTAAGTTACTAATGTGTGTATGGGTTTTTGATTAGCGAAGCCCAGTTTATGTGCTGTTTTTAACACATAATGTAAAAGGGAAGTTGTTCACAAGCCCAATGGGAAAATACTCTTGTCAGGGTGGATGCTTGTTTAGGAAGCTACACCTGAACATGTAGTAGCAAAGAGGACTTATTCTAGAATGGCGAGGTATAACACTTATTTTACATCAAAACATGACCATGTTCTTTGAAGAATATGGGGAGATCTCTATTCCTTTAACATATCAGTGAATATGGGGAGACCTTTATTCCTTTAACATATCAGTGAAGATGGGGAGACCTCTATTCCTTTAACATATCAGTGAATATGGGGAGACCTCTATTCCTTTAACATATCAGTGAATATGGGGAGACCTCTATTCCTTTAACATATCAGTGAATATGGGGAGACCTCTATTCCTTTAACATATCAGTGAATATGGGGAGACATCTATTCCTTTAACATATCAGTGAATATGGGGAGACCTCTATTCCTTTAACATATCAGTCAAATAAAATCATATTAAATGTAATTTGTCATATACACATGGTTAGCAGATGTTAATGCGAGTATAGTGAAATGCTTGTGCTTTCTGGTTCCGAAAGTGCAGTAATAACTAACAACTAATCTAACAGTTCCCCAACAACTACCCAAGTCGGTTAGGACATTTACTTTGTGCATGACACAAGTCATTTTTCCAACAATTGTTTACAGACAGATTATTTCACTTATAATTCACTGTATCGCAATTCCAGTGGGTCAGAAGTTTATATACACTAAGTTGACTGTGCCTTTAAACAGCTTGGACATTTTTTACCAGCATTAAATGTCAGGAATTGTGAAAAACAAAATTTAAATGTACAGTTGAAGTCGGAAGTTTACAAACACCTTAGCCAAGTACATTTCAATTCAGTTTTCACAATTCCTGACATTTAATCCTAGTAAAGATTGCCTGTCTTAGGTCAGTTAGGTTCACCACTTTATTTTAAGAATGAGAAATGTCAGAATAATAGTAGAGAGAGTGATTTATTTCAGATTTTATTTATTTAATCACATTCCCAGTGTCGGAAGTTTACATACACTCAAATAGTATTTGGTAGCATTGCCTTTAAATTGTTTAACTTGGGTCAAACATTTCGGGTAGCGTTCCACAAGTTTCCCACAATAAGTTGGGTGAATGTTGGCACATTCCTCCTGTAGGCCTCCTTGCTCGCACACGCTTTTTCAGTTCTGCCCACAAATTTTCTATGGGATTGAGGTCAGGGCTTTGTGACGGCCACTCCAATACCTTGACTTTGTTGTCCTTAAGCCATTTTGCCACAACTTTGGAAGTATGCTTGTGGTCATTGTCCATTTGGAAGACCCATTTGCGACCAAGCTTTAACTTCCTGACAGATGTCTTGAGATGTTATTTCAATATATCCACATAATTGTCCTACCTTATGATGCCATCTATTTTGTGAAGTGCACCAGGTCTCCTGCAGCAAAGCACCCCCACAACATGATGCTGCCACCCCCGTGCTTCACGGTTGGGATGGTGTTCTTCGGCTTGCAAGCCTCCCCTTTTTCCTCCAAAGATAACGATGGTCATTATTGCCAAACAGTTCTGTTTTTGTTTCACCAGACTAGAGGACATTTCTCAAAAAAGTACAATCTTGGTCCCCATGTGCAGTTGCAAACCATAGTCTGGCTTTTTATGGCGGTTTTGGAGCAGTGGCTTCTTCCTTGCTGAGCGGCCTTTCAGGTTATTGTGATATAGCACTCGTTTTACTGTGGATATAAATACTTTTGTACCGGCTTCCTCCAGCATTTTCACAATGTTCTTTGCTGTTGTTCTGGGATTGATTTGAACTTTTCGCACCAAAGTACGTTCATCTCTAGGAGACAGAACGTGTCTCCTTCCTGAGCGGTATGATGGCTGCGTCATCCCATGGTGTTTATACTTGCGTACTATTGTTTGTACAGATGAACGTGGTACCTTCAGGCATTTGGAAATTGCTCCCAAGGATGAATCAGACTTGTGGAGGTCTACAATGTTTTTTCTGAGGTCTTGGCTGATTTATTTTGATTTTCCCATGATGTCAAGCGAAGAGGCATTGAATTTGAAGGTAGGCCTTGAAATACATCCACAGGTACACCTCCAATTGACTCAAATGATGTCAATTACCATTTCAGAAGCATCTAAAGCCATGACATCATTTTCTTGAATTTTCCAAGCTGTTAAAAGGCACAGTCAACTTCGTGTATGTAAACCTCTGACCCACTGGAATTGTGATACAGTGAAATAATCTGTGTGTAAACAATTGTTGGAAAAATTACTTGTGTCATGCACAAAATAGATAATCTAACCGACTTGCCAAAACTATATTTTGCTAACAAGAAATGTGTGGAGTTGTTTAAAAACAAGTTTTAATGACTCCAACCTAAGTGTATGTAAACTTCCGACTTCAAATGTATTTGGCTAAGATGTATGTAAACTTCCAACTTCAACTGTACATATAAATATATGGATGAGCGATGGCCGAACAGCATAGGCAAGGTGCAATAGATTTGATAAAATACAGTATATACATATGATATGAGTAATGTAACATATGTTTACATATGATATGAGTAATGTAACATATGTAAACATTATCAAAGTGCCATTGTTTAGAGTGGCTTGTGATCCATTTGTTAAAGTGGCCATTGATTTTTTTCTCCATGTAGGCATTAGCCTCTCTGAGTTAGTGATTTCTGTTTAGCAGTCTGGTGGCCTTGAGATGGAATGTCCTCTCGGTCCCAGCTTTGATGCACCTTGTCTTCTGGATGATAGCGGGGTGAACAGGCAGTGGCTCGGGTGGTTATTGTCTTTGATGATCTTTTTGGGCTTCCTGTGACATCCATCGGGTGGTGTAGGTGTCCTGGAGGGCAGGTAGTTTTCCCCCCGTGATGCGTTGTGCAGACCTCACTACCCTCTAGAGAGCCTTGTGGTTGAGGGTGGAGCAGTTGCCGTAACAGGCTGTGATATAGACCGACAGGATGTCAGGGTTTTAGTCAGGGTTTAGTCAGGGTTTAGTCAGGGTTTTGGGTGACAAGCTGCTGCACCTTCTTCACCACACTGTCTGTGTGGGTGGACCATTTCAGTTTGTCGTTGATGTGTACACCGAGGAACTTAAAACTTTCCACTTTCTCCACTGCTGTCCCCTCGATGTGGATAGGGGGTTGCTCCCTCTGCTTTTTCCTGAAGTCCACAATCATTCCCTTTGTTTTGTTGATGTTGAGTGAGAGGTTGTTTTCCTGACACCACGCTCCGAGTGCCCTCACCTCCTCCCTGTAGGCTGTCTCTTCGTTGTTGGTAATCAGGCACACTACTGTTGTGTCGTCTGCAAACTTGATGATTGAGTTGGAGGCGTGTGGCCACGCAGTCGTGGGTGAACAGGGAGTACAGGAGAGGGATGAGCAGTGAATATGGGGAGACCTCTATTCCTTTAACATATCAGTGAATATGGGGAGACCTCTATTCCTTTAACATATCAGTGAATATGGGGAGACCTCTATTCCTTTAACATATCAGTGATTATTGAGGAATAGAAACGAGGGACACATCTCAAATGTTACCATATTCCCTATATCCTATATGGTGCACTACTGTTGACCAGAGCCGTGGGAGAAAAGCTGATGTTCCTCATATTTTTTTTGAACCAAAACAGAAACCACACATGTCCTCCTCCTCCCCATTAAAAAGGGATATGATTCATCCAAGGAATCCCAGTCTTCCTGTTTGACGTGAAAAATACTTTACCTGACATGGCTGTGGACGAGCGTTCCCCAGGGGCTCTTTCTCCCCACACCCCATTCCCTATAACGAGTCCCTTAGACAAACGCTGCCACAACGTTTTCCTCCCCCCATCTTAAATCAAAGTAAAATTGTCAGAATCTCCGAGTTGGCCAGTTTGATTGACTGTGGGGGGGGGCACGTTTTATGATCAATCATCTGCTCTGAATATAGAAACCCACACACTTAAACAGCGTCTCAGACAAACGCTGTTATCCTGGGGAATGTCTGTTGTGGTTGAGCAACACCGCTATTATTGACACATCTGCCAGCGTTCAACGGTGCCATCTTAGTTTGATCAGCGGCTGCGTTCGTTTGCCTGGCACTAAATTCCTCCTACCTTAACACACATTCCTCCTACCTTAACACACATTCCTCCTACCTTAACACACATTCCTCCTACCTTAACACACATTCCTCCTACCTTAACACACATTCCTCCTACCTTAACACACATTCCTCCTACCTTAACACACATTCCTCCTACCTTAACACACATTCCTCCTACCTTAACACACATTCCTCCTACCTTAACACACAAAGGAGCGTAATTTGTCACGTGAGATATTAAACGTCAGTGATGGGAACTGTTGCTGGTCTAATTTCCGGTGGTGTAATTTGTATCATTTATGGGGTGGCTTTGATGCCATGAGTAATGGTCAATTTACTCCCTGTGTGTGTGTGTCCCTGTGTGTGTGTGTCCCTGTGTGTGTGTGTCTGTGAGTTCCCCACAGAACTCCAAACATTGACATAGTGCAGTTGGAACTTTCTTTGCATAATAATCTGTCAATGTATTTTCTACAATATGGCAATGCAAGGAATAGTTATATACCTCAAATATTCCATTGTGGATCTTTCAATATAATGTATATTTCCAAATGAACCCGTGAGAAATAGTTATATGCCATATTATGCTGTATGGTGTGTGATTGTGGTGTTATGTACTCTCTCCCTCCACCACAGTTAACGGCTTGTGTTCACGGGTCAGCGGCCATGATGTACCCAATGTATTGGCAACACGTTTACATTCCTGTCCTGCCTCAGCACCTAATAGACTACTGCTGGTGAGTAAACACAATGGTCATCTGTAGCTCAGTTGGTAGAGCATGGCGCTTGCAACACCAGGATAGTGGGGTTTGTTTCCCAGCACCACCCATATGCATGACTGTAAGTCACTGTGGATAAAAGCATCTGTTAAATGGCATATTCATTTTTTTAAAGCGCTTGTCTCCAACTCCAAGCGTGTCACATTGTAATACCAAGGTGTGGGACTTAGAAGAGTTTTCCCCCTATCCGTTGGTTCATGCTGTATCAGCTACATGCATGGCTACATACAGATATCAGCTACATACAGTGCCTTGCGAAAGTATTCGGCCCCCTTGAACTTTGCGACCTTTTGCCACATTTCAGGCTTCAAACATAAAGATATAAAACTGTATTTTTTTGTGAAGAATCAACAACAAGTGGGACACAATCATGAAGTGGAACGACATTTATTGGATATTTCAAACTTTTTTAACAAATCAAAAACTGACAAATTGGGCGTGCAAAATTATTCAGCCCCCTTAAGTTAATACTTTGTAGCGCCACCTTTTGCTGCGATTACAGCTGGAAGTCGCTTGGGGTATGTCTCTATCAGTTTTGCACATCGAGAGACTGAAATTTTTTCCCATTCCTCCTTGCAAAACAGCTCGAGCTCAGTGAGGTTGGATGGAGAGCATTTGTGAACAGCAGTTTTCAGTTCTTTCCACAGATTCTCGATTGAATTCAGGTCTGGACTTTGACTTGGCCATTCTAACACCTGGATATGTTTATTTTTGAACCATTCCATTGTAGATTTTGCTTAATGTTTTGGATCATTGTCTTGTTGGAAGACAAATCTCCGTCCCAGTCTCAGGTCTTTTGCAGACTCCATCAGGTTTTCTTCCAGAATGGTCCTGTATTTGGCTCCATCCATCTTCCCATCAATTTTAACCATCTTCCCTGTCCCTGCTGAAGAAAAGCAGGCCCAAACCATGATGCTGCCACCACCATGTTTGAAAGTGGGGATGGTGTGTTCAGGGTGATGAGCTGTGTTGCTTTTACGCCAAACATAACGTTTTGCATTGTTGCCAAAAAGTTCAATTTTGGTTTCATCTGACCAGAGCACCTTCTTCCACATGTTTGGTGTGTCTCCCAGGTGGCTTGTGGCAAACTTTAAACTACACTTTTTATGGATATCTTTAAGAAATGGCTTTCTTCTTGCCACTCTTCCATAAAGGCCAGATTTGTGCAATATACGACTGATTGTTGTCCTATGGACAGAGTCTCCCACCTCAGCTGTAGATCTCTGCAGTTCATCCAGAGTGATCATGGGCCTCTTGGCTGCATCTCTGATCAGTCTTCTCCTTGTATGAGCTGAAAGTTTAGAGGTACAGCCAGGTCTTGGTAGATTTGCAGTGGTCTGATACTCCTTCCATTTCAATATTATCGCTTGCACAGTGCTCCTTGGGATGTTTAAAGCTTGGGAAATCTTTTTGTATCCAAATCCGGCTTTAAACTTCTTCACAACAGTATCTCGGATCTGCCTGGTGTGTTCCTTGTTCTTCATGATGCTCTCTGTGCTTTTAACGGACCTCTGAGACTATCACAGTGCAGGTGCATTTATACGGAGACTTGATTACACACAGGTGGATTGTATTTATCATTATTAGTTATTTAGGTCAACATTGGATCATTCAGAGATCCTCACTGAACTTCTGGAGAGAGTTTGCTGCACTGAATGTAAAGGGGCTGAATAATTTTGCACGCCCAATTTTTCCGTTTTTGATTTGTTAAAAAAGTTTGAAATATCCAATAAATGTCATTCCACTTCATGATTGTGTCCCACTTGTTGTTGATTCTTCACAAAAAAATACAGTTTTATATTTTTTTTTAAATATATATTTTTTATACCTTTATTTAACTAGGCAAGTCAGTTAAGAACAAATTCTTATTTTCAATAACGGCCTAGGAACAGTAGGTTAACTGCCTGTTCAGGGGCAGAACGACAGATTTGTACCTTGTCAGCTCGGGGGTTTGAACTTGCAACCTTCCGTTTACTAGTCCAACACTCTAACCACTAGGCTTCGCCGCTTTATGTTTGAAGCCTGAAATGTGGCAAAAGGTCGCAAAGTTCAAGGGGGCCGAATACTTTCGCAAGGCACTGTATCTAGCTACATACGTGGCTACATACAGATATCAGCTACATTTCTAGCTACATGTGTGGCTAGATGCAGATTCTGCCTCTAGTGTGTAGCACTCACCATTTTGTAACAGAACACTCACATTCAGCATGTTGATGGACTCAACACACTTGACCCCACTGTTGACAGTATCCAAAATGTACCCCTTTTCCACCCGCACCCCCCACCCCCCCTTCCACCCCATAACAAGTGACGATTGTCCAGATTTCCGGTGTGTTTATTTCAGTAAGGACTGTACATCCCAACTTTGCACTTCTCATGAGTCTCGGATCGGAGTGCCATTTTGTCTGTGCAAATTTGAAAAGAAATGTCCACACTATTTAACCCTTGTCTGGACAGCTCAGACACATGACACTGGCTGTATTTGTGTGGCATGTAGGGAGGCGGTATGACGTTGTGTGGCATGTAGGGAGGCGGTATGACGTTGTGTGGCATGTAGGGAGGCGGTATGACGTTGTGTGGCATGTAGGGATGCGGTATGACGTTGTGTGGCATGTAGGGAGGCGGTATGACGTTGTGTGGCATGTAGGGAGGCGGTATGACGTTCCTCATGTCTTTATGAATATGGCGAACAAAGCCTTTTATAATGCTTGGTCACCATCCATTTACCACATGATCAAGATGTGCCCCGCACATAGAATTAGAATATGAATGTCTTGATGCAGCGTGTCTAATTTAAAGACTGACGAGTACGATGATGTGCTTGTCCAAAATCTGAACCTATTTCCTGTTTCTGAATAACATACAGTTGAAGTCGGAAGTTTATATACACCTTAGCCAAATACATTTAAACTCAGTTTTTCACAATTCCTGACATTTAATCCTAGTAAAAATTCCCTGTCTTAGGTCAGTTAGGATCACCACTTTATTTTAAGAATGTGAAATGTCAGAATAATAGTAGAGCGAATTATTTATTTCAGCTTTTATTTATTTAATCACATTCCCAGTGGGTCAGAAGTTTATATACACTCAAATAGTATTTGGTAGCATTGCCTTTAAATTGTTTAACTTGGATCAAACATTTTGGGTAGTCTTCCACAAGCTTCCCACAATAAGTTGGGTGAATTTTGGCACATCCCCCCTGACAGAGCTGGTGTAACTGAGTCAGGTTTTTCGGCCTCCTTGCTCACAAATGCTTTTTCAGTTCTGCCCACACATTTTCTATGGGATTGAGGTCAGGGCTTTGTGATGGCCACTCGAATACCTTGACTTTGTTGTCCTTAAGCCATTTTGCCACAACTTTGGAAGTATGCTTGGGGTCATTGTCCATTTGGAAGACCCATTTGCGACCAAGCTTTAACTTCCTGATGTCTTGAGATGTTGCTTAAATATATCCACATAATTTCCATGCCTCATGATGCCATCTATTTTGTGAAGTGCACCAGTCCCTCCAGCAGTAAAGCACCCCCACAACATGATGCTGCCACCCCCGTGCTTCATGGTTGTGATGGTTTTCTTCGGCTTGCAAGCCTCCCCCTTTTTCCCCAAAATATAACGATGGTCATTATGGCCAAACAGTTCCCTTTTTGTTTCATCAGACCAAAGGAAATTTCTCCAAAAAGTACGATATTTGTCCCCATGTGCAGTTGCAAATCGTAGTCTGTCTTTTTTATGGTGGTTTGGAGCAGTGGCTTCTTTCTTGCTAAGCTGCCTTTCAGGTTATTGAGATATAGGACTCGTTTTACTGTGGATATAGATACTTTTGTACCTGTTTCCTCCAGCATCTTCACAGGGTCCTTTGCTGTTGTTCTGGGATTGATTTGCACTTTTTGCACCAAAGTACGTTCATCTCTAGGATACAGAACGTGTCTCCTTCCTGAGTGGTATGATGGCTACGTGGTCCCATGGTGTTTTTACTTGCGTACTATTGTTTGTACAGATGAACGCGGCACCTTCAGGCATTTGGCAATTGCTCCCAAGGATGAACAAGACTTGTGGAGGTCTACATTTTTTTCTGAGGTCTTGGGTGATTTGTTTTGATTTTCCCATGATGTCAAGCAAAGAGTCACTGGGGTTGAAGATAGGCCTTGAAAAACATCCACAGGTACTCCTCCAATTGACTCAAATTATGTCAATTAGCCATTTCAGAAGCTTCTATAGCCATGACATAATTTTCTTGAATTTTCCAAGCTGTTTAAAGGCTCAGTCAACTTAGTATATGTACATTTCTCACCCACTGGAATTGTGATACAGTGAATTATAAGTGAAAAAATCTGTCTAAACAATTGTTGGAAAAATTACTTGTCATGTACAAAGTAGATGTCCTAACCGACTTGCCAAAACTATAGATTGTTAACAAGAAATTTGTGGGGTGGTTGAAAAACTAGTTTTAATGACTCCAACCTAAGTGTATGTAAACTTCCGACTTCAAATGTATGTTTGGAATATTTATTTATCGCACAGAATAGAATAGGTCGACTTTTGTACTATGGGGGATAACAGATTGACATAGGCTAGTTATTTTGCTGTTCATTAGGCCTACTCATCTTGTTGGCTGACAAAAGGTAAATGTGGACAGGTCTTCCAATTTCTTCAATATGAGCCTCAGAATTGGATAAGGATGCACGCAATTGCGTCCCCGACGTGTCTGTCTTCACTTGTAGCCTTTGAGAAAGACCCGATCATGTGATGGAGAGACGTGAATGAGAGGTGATTCGGCTCTGTGCAGCACTCAGAGAGAAGGACACAACGCAGGACTCCAGAAGAAGGGCACAACGCAGCACTCCGGGCCAAGGGCACAACGCAGCACTCCGGGCCAAGGGCACAACGCAGCACTCCGGGCCAAGGGCACAACGAAGCACTCCGGGCCAAGGGCACAACGCAGCACTCCGGGCCAAGGGCACAACGCAGCACTCCGGGCCAAGGGCACAACGCAGCACTCCGGGCCAAGGGCACAACGCAGCACTCCGGGCCAAGGGCACAACGCAGCACTCTGGGAGAAGGGCACAACGCAGCACTCTGGGAGAAGGGCACAACGCAGCACTCTGGGAGAAGGGCACAACGCAGCACTCTGGGAGAAGGGCACAACGCAGCACTCTGGGAGAAGGGCACAACGCAGCACTCTGGGAGAAGGGCACAACGCAGCACTCTGGGAGAAGGGCACAACGCAGCACTCTGGGAGAAGGGCACAACGCAGCACTCTGGGAGAAGGGCACAACGCAGCACTCTGGGAGAAGGGCACAACGCAGCACTCTGGGAGAAGGGCACAACGCAGCACTCTGGGAGAAGGGCACAACGCAGCACTCTGGGAGAAGGGCACAACGCAGCACTCTGGAAGAAGGGCACAACGCAGCACTCTGGAAGAAGGGCACAACGCAGCACTCTGGGAGAAGGGGACAACGCAGCACTCTGGGAGAAGGGCACAACGCAGCACTCTGGGAGAAGGGCACTACGCAGCACTCTGAAAGAAGGGCACAACGCAGCACTTCGGGCCAAGGGCACAACGGCCACAGGCCGCAATGAATAGCCGCATGTACGCACTCCCTCAAATCATTTGGAGAGAATATCCTTTCTATTTTATTCAGCTTTGTTCAATTGTACTCTTCATACTATAAAACAATATATTATAATGCCACTGAATTTTAAGCCAATCTTGTCTGCTAAATGAATTATTGTAGCCACAGCTGTATGGCAAAGGCAGATCAGGACCTAGCATAAGAACAACTCTAAATATGCTATTCTGTTCTTCTGAAATAGACTACATTTTATTCATATCATGCTTCTTTAGACCTGTCTAAAATAAAATAAAAATGGATTTATTGTGAAGGTGTAGGCTATATTAAATGGATTTATTAGATTTTTTAAAATGTGGATGTTCCAAAGGTCAGCAAGTGTGCAAGCCAGGAGATGCTAAATGTGTTTATGTTAATTAACGGCCAATTACCGTGAGACCAACAGTTATTTGCTTGACAATTACTGGCTGACGTAATTTTGTGACTGCCACAGCCCTCGTTGCAACCGAGGACAGACTATTTTTACACGCTTCAGCACTTGGCAGTCCTGTTCTGTGGGCTTGTATGGCCTACCACTCTGCGACTGAGCCATTTCTTCTCTCTGATGTTTCCGGTGCCGCTCTAGCAGGGCAGGAATTTGACGAACTGACTTGTTGGAAAGGTGGTATCCTATGATGGTGCCACGTTGAAAGTCACTGAGCTCAGTAAGGCCATTCTACTGCCAATGTACGTCTATGGAGATTGCATGGCTGTGTGTTTGATTTTATACACCTGTCAGCAATCGGTGTGGCTGAAATAGCTGAATCCACTCATTTGAAAAGGTGTCCACATACTTTTGTATATATTTTGTACACACTCATTAAGTATTGAAAAGGATGGAGAGCTGAGGAATAATATAATTGAGTCTAGGAATGTCTTTAATTGAGGGTCACAGACCCAAAGACATTTTATGAATGACTGACCCCAGTTAATACCATTGGCTTCATTAAAATCATACACCAATGACGAGCTGCCATTTTAAGTGGCATTTGCGTAAACGAAGACTGTATGTTTGGGAAAGGGAAATAAGGAACAACAGCTGATTTTCTCTCTCGTGGTAACCTGACAGTGTTAATTAATGTGGTTGTTCACGACAGGGTGGGTGGGGGGGGAGAGGTGTAATAAGCTAATTATTGCTCTGTTTTTTCTTTCTCTCAAATATTGCTAATCGTTCCTATATACTCCTCCATCAACTGAGGGTAAACCAAGAGAAAGGCTTTTTGTAATGAGGACCTAAAAAAGATGGTTGCCGAGAGCTAATTCGACATCAGCTTTTGAGAAGATGGCGATGGCGTTTCCAGCTTAGGAAGCTAACCCCTCGGCTTAACTTGGCCTTAGCGGCTCAAACTCGACGCAAGGGCTACATTTCACTTCCCCCGGTTTTCACAGCTCACAATAAATAATTGGCTGTGTGGACGATTACCGTCATCCAAAAACATCCAATCGGATATTTTTATATATTTTTTATTTATATTCTGGTTTTGTTATGCTTTCCACTACTTTTTGATCCCTTGAGTTGTTGTGGCTTTTTCTCCGCTTGCCGCTGTATTTTAATTGAATGTCACGCTAGGCTGAGGAGATGGAGACATGGAGAAGAGCACAGTTAATTAAGTGTTTTCGGGTCCGTCTTCATCACCCCCTCTCAGGCTGACAGGTTTCTAACATCCCTCCTTCCCCCTCCCTCCCCTTTCTACCTCCCTCCCTTTCTCTCTCCCTCCCTTCCTCGTTTTATCCTTCAGACCATTACCCAATCAGCCATATCTCTTCTATGGTGGTGTCTTAGTGTCTGAGGGTCCTTAGTCTAGCCCCACAGGTCCAACCCTCTGATGTACACACCACAAACATACGCACACACACACACACACACACACACACACACACACACACACACACACACACACACACACACACACACACACACACACACACACACACACACACACACACACACACACACACACACACACACACACACACACACACACACACACACACACACACACACACACACACACACACACACACACACACACACACATAGAGACACACACACACACACACATAGACACACACATAGAGACACACACAAACACTCCAGTATGCTGAGAAAGTAAAACGTTTTTAATCCCCACTACTTCTTGTCTCACTGTGGTAACATTTCAATGGACTCTATTTTGTAGCCATAAACTGTGGGGGAAAAAATAAAATAAATTAGAGTGGAACCGTATGGAAGGTTGACGATGAAGGAATACGACAACAATAAAATGTTTTGGTTTTCTTGCAATGTCAAAGTGTTGCCCTGAATGTGCATGTGTACAAAATCGGTTCGATGTGCGTCACAATGATCATGATCATGATAAAAGAACAAAGTACTCAAGTCTCTGTTTGTTTCCCATTACTCTGCTAATGTGGTTGATATATGACTCTTTGGTGGTTTTGGCTGAGATCATGCAGTGTTTAAACACTTTTGTCTCACAATCATGGTTATTTATAATGTGTTTGTGTTTTGCAGTGCGCCCATGCCCTACCTCATTGGAGTACATTCCAGCCTAATGGAGGTAAGTTCCTCACCACAGACCGTTTACAAACCCAACTCATAAGAGGGAGAGTGTGTGTCTACCTGACTGCCTGCGTGTGTGTGTACATGTGTCTCATGTTTGTGTGGAAGTGTAAAGTCCTCTCTCCGTGTCTCTCTCCCTGCAGAAGGTGAGGGGGATGGCCCTGGATGACGTAGTAGTCCTCAACGTAGACACCAACACCCTAGAAACACCCTTTGATGACCTCCAAAGCCTGCCCAACGACGTGGTGAGACACACACACAGACATTTAAAAACACTACATATCCAATTCTCACAAGTGGTACTATCCCTCTACTGCAGGGATGGACAACATTCATGGGGGTGGGGCCCACAACCAAATTTCGAAATTGCACCTTGTGTATTCTACTATTTTTAAGTTGAGACCCTGAGTTCCCCCCCCCCCCCCAAAAAATAATAATATAAATATATATATTTTTAAATGTACAAAACATTCTTTAGCCTCCCCTGTGCTTACTACCAGTTGAGTAAAGGACCACAAAACATTATTTAGCCTCCCCTGTGTTTACTACCAGTTGAGTAAAGGACCACAAAACATTCTTTAGCCTCCCCTGTGTTTACTACCAGTTGAGTAAAGGACCACAAAACATTCTTTAGCCTCCCCTGTGTTTACTACCAGTTGAGTAAAGGACCACAAAACATTCTTTAGCCTCCCCTGTGTTTACTACCAGTTGAGTAAAGGACCACAAAACATTCTTTAGCCTCCCTGTGTTTACTACCAGTTGAGTAAAGGACCACAAAACATTCTTTAGCCTCCCCTGTGTTTACTACCAGTTGAGTAAAGGACCACAAAACATTCTTTAGCCTCCCCTGTGTTTACTACCAGTTGAGTAAAGGAACACAAAACATTCTTTAGCCTCCCCTGTGTTTACTACCAGTTGAGTAAAGGACCACAAAACATTCTTTAGCCTCCCCTGTGTTTACTACCAGTTGAGTAAAGGAACACAAAACATTGACTCAACGGGAAGCTCCAAATGGTAAATATTGTTATATCACTCAAAAATAAATAAATATGGATTATTATAGGATTATTATACAGTACCGGTCAGACGTTTGGATACACCTATTAATTCCAGGGTTTTTCTTTATTTTTAAAATTTTCTACGTTGTAGAATAATAGGGAAGACATCAAAGCTATGAAATAACACATGGAATTATGTAGTAACCAAAACAGTATATTTTATATTTGAGATTCTTAAAAGTAGCCACCCTTTGCCTTAATGACAGCTTTGCACACTCTTGGCATTCTCTCAACCAGCTTCACCTGGAATGCTTTTCCAACAGTCTTGAAGGAGTTCCCACATATGCTGAGCTCTTGTTTGCTGCTTTTCCTTCACTCTGCGGTCCAACTCATCCCAAACCATCTCGATTGGGTTGAGGTCGGGTGATTGTGGAGGCCAGGTCATCTGATGCAGCACTCCTTCACACAGCCTGGAGGTGTGTTGGGTCATTAAGCGCAAACCAGATGGGTTGGCATCTCCCTGCAGAATGCTGTGGTAGCCAGGCTGTTTAAGTATGCCTAGAATTCTAAGTAAATCACTGACAGTGTCACCAACAAAGCACCATCACACCTCCTCCTCCATGCTTCACGAAGGGAACCACACATGTGGAGATCATCCGTTCACCTACTCTGCATCTCAGAAAGACACAGCGGTTTCAACCAAAAATCTCCATGTCCATTGATTGTGTCTCTTGGCCCAAGCAAGTCTCTTCTTCTTATTGTTGTCCTTTAGTAGTGGTTTCTTTGCTGCAATTCAACCATGAAGGCCTGATTCATGCAGTCTCCTCTGAACAATTCTGAACAATTGATGTTGAGATGTGTCTGTTACTTGAACTCTGTGAAGCATTTATTTGGGCTGCAATTTTTGAGGCTGGTAACTCTAATGAACTTATCCTCTGGTAACTGTGGATCTGTCTTTCCTGTGGCGGTCCTCATGAGAGCTAGTTTCATCATAGCGCTTGATGCTTTTTGCGACTGCACTTGAAGAAACTTTAAAATCTTGAAATATTCCGCATTGACTGACCTTGATGTCTTAAAGTAAAGATTTCTCTTTGATTATTTGAGCCTTTCTTGACAAATAGGGCTTTCTTCTGTATACCACCCCTACCTTGTCACAACACAACGGCTCAAACGCATTAAGAAGGAAAGAAATTCCACAAGTTCACAATTTATTTATTTTTTACCCCTTTTTCTCCAAAATTTTGTGGTATCCAATTGTTTAGTAGCTACTATCTTGTCTCATCGCTACAACTCCCGTACGGGCTCAGGAGAGACGAAGGTTGAAAGTCATGCGTCCTCCGATACACAACCCAACCAAGCCGCACTGCTTCTTAACACAGCGCCATCCAACCCGGAAGCCAGCCACACCAATGTGTCGGAGGAAATACAGTGCACCTGGCAACCTTGGTTAGCACGTACTGCACCCCACAGGAGTCGCTGGTGCGCGATGAGACAAGGATTTCCCTACCTAACCCGGACGACGCTAGGCCAATTGTGCACCTCCCGGTCGCAGCCGGTTATGACAGAGCCTGGGCGGCACAGCTGGTGGCACAGCTGGCGCTGCAGTACAGCTCCCTTAACCACTGCGCCACCCGGGAGGCCCACAAGTTAACTTTTAACAAGGCACACCTGTTCATTTAAATGAATTCCAGGTGACTACCTCATTTAGAAAAATATATATATAAAGTTAACCTTTAAGCACGGCCGGTTGTGATACAGCCTAGAATCGAACCAGGGTCTGTAGGGACGCCTCTAGCACTGAGATGCAGTGCCTTAGACTGCCGCGCACTCAGGAGCCCAAAAGCTGGTTGAGAGAATGCCAAGAGTGTTCAAAACTGTGGCTACTGTGAAGAATCTCAAATATAACATTTATTTTTATTTGTTTAACAAATATTTTTGGTTACTACATGATTCCATATGTGTTATTTCATAGTTTTGATGTTTTCACTATTATGCTACAGTGTATAAAATAGTAAAAATAAAGAAAAACCCTGGAATGAGTAGGTGTGTCAAAACTGTATATGTATACTGAACAATTGAAATAAATTCATTAGGTCCTAATCTATGGATTTTACATGACAGGGAATGGAGAGATGCATCTGTTGGTCATAGGATTTCGTCACAGTTTCTCTGTGCATTCAAATTGCCATCGATAAAGTAATTTTTTGGGGGGTGGGGAGGGGTTTATTCACTTGGCCTACTGTATATTGAAGTATATTGCTTTTAGTAGTCATAACACACCTTGCACAATTCTATGGTCCACTAAACCTTCACATTTCCTGATACATCTGTGGCAGGGATCATCAACTAGATTCAGCCGCGGGTCGATTTCTTTTCTTGAGTGGATGGTCAGGGGGCCGGAACATAATTACAAATCATTTGTAGACTGCAAATTGACCACAAGAAGCAAAAAACATATATAATGTTTGACTAAAACATAGTCATTTCAAACCTTGCTTACATTTACATACGATCATGTGTCTCTCTATTATGCGTGGGAATACTTGGGAACAGATTTCTTAAATTAATAACTTAGAGCTGATTTCCTGGTGTTTTTAGTCTTTTATGTCCAACATTGAAAATTCCACAAATTAAAAAAATATATACAGCGCATTTGGAAAGTATTCAAATGCCTAGACTTTTCCCACATTTTGTTGAGTTAGAGCCTTATTCTAAAATGGATTAAGTATTTTTTCCCTCATCAATCTACACGCAATACCCCATAATGACAAAGCAAAAACAAGCTTTTAGAAATGTTTGCAAATTTATAAAAAATATTTTAAAAAGCTTATATATTACATTTACATAAGTATTCAGGCCAAATTCGGCACACGGGCCGCCGGTTGGGGAACCCTGATCTATGGTTTATTGAAACAGCCATGCATTTGATAATTAACAGTACAAGATCAAAGCAAATCCCAGCGTCTTTCATGGTTGACTACTGAATGCTACACGTTTCCACCACAACTGAACTGAGCTCAACAATGGTAGTCTCATCCTCTCAAGAGGGCTAGCCACGGTCTTTGAAATATCCATTTAGACTTCCAATGCCGACCAAAACGTAAACATGCCCAATTATACAGATTTGTTGGTATTCATGCGTTTACTATAAATATTAATATTTTGTATCTTTCTTACATTTTTGTCCTCTCAAAAGCTGTCATGTTTTCATCTAATTTAAGCTGTTCCTTGTTTGCTGTTGTTGTTGGCCTTAATTACAACATGAGTCATGCTGTTGGGTCAGAGATGCTGTGTGTTTACACTGATGATCTGGGGTCCTCGCATCCACGCCACCTGCCTATGAAGTGCCCTCCTAATTGCCTGATCAAAAGGCTCGTAGCGTGGTGCTAAGTGACCAGGGGAGAAAGAGCAACCTGCCTTTCTCCTTTTGATCGCAGCCAAATACCAGCCCTGGCTCATGTTAGGCAGCCATTATATTTGTTGTCTGTCTACCTGTGTGTGTTTGTTTTTCATTAGCATTCAGCATTTTAGTGTGTGCTCATTTTAGCGTCATAAGTGGGTGAAATATATTCATGAACTGTCATTAGAAAGAAGAGTGACACAGAGCAGCTGGTTGCTTTGAAGTCTGCAGCCACAATGTCTGTGTGTGCTTCGTGTGGTGTGTGTGATTCATGCACAGTCAAGCTTACATGTATGTGTCTAAACGGGCGTCTGCATGCTTACATTAATACATGGAGGTGTTTACATCAAGGCTCTCCAACCCTGTTCCTGGAGAGATACCGTCCTGTAGGTTTTAATTCCAACCAGAGTTCAAAGTTCAAACCTACAGGACGGTATCTCTCCAGGAACAGGGTTGGAGTTAACCTACAGGACAGTATCTCTCCAGGAACAGGGTTGGAGTTAAAACCTACATGAGGGTATCTCTCCAGGAACAGGGTTGACTACCTCTGTCTTTTTCGCAAGAATCACTCTGAGAGCCCTCAGCTTGCCACTTACGCAATGTAGTCGTTTATGCTAATTCTTCAAAATAAAGGCATGAAACTAGGTCTAAAGGCTGTAGACACCTTAGGGAAGCCACAGAAAAAGGAATCTGGTTGATATCCCTTTCAATGGGCAATAGGGATGCATAGAAAGACAGGGGTTTCAAAATAAGAGTCACTTCCTGATTTGATTTTTTTCAGGATTTCGCCTGCAATATCAGTTCTGTTATACTCACAGACAATGTTTTTGCAGTTTTGGAAACTTTAGAGTGTTTTCTATCCTAAGCTGTCAAGTATATGTATATTCTAGCATCTGGTCCTGAGAAATAGGCGGTTTACTTTGGGACCGTTATTTTTCCTAAATTAAAAATAGTGCCCCCTAGTTTCAAGAGGTTAAGGACATTTAGAGACTGTCCCGAAGACACTCGTGCATTGTCTTGGCTTTGTGCTTAGGGTTATTGTCCTGTTGGATTATGAACCTTCGCCCCAGTCGGGTCCTGAGCGCTCTGGAGAAGGTTTTAATCAAGGATCTCTCCATCCATCTTTCTGACTAGTGTCCCAGTCCCTGGGAAAAACATCCCCACTGAAAAACATCCCCACAGCATGATGCTGCCACCACCATGCTTCAATGTAGGGATGGTGCCAGGTTTCCTCCAGATGTGACGCTTGGCATTCAGGCCAAATAGTTCATTCTTGGTTTCATCACACCAGAGAATCTTGTTTCTTATGATCTGAGGGTCTTTAGGTGCCTTTTGGCAAACTCCAAGCAGCCTGTCACGTGCCTTTTACTGAGGAGTGGCTTCCGTCTGGCCACTCTACCAGAAAGGTCAGATTGGTGGAGTGCTGTAGAGATGGATGTCCTTCCAGAAGGTTCTCCCATCTCCACAGATGAATTCTGAAGCTCTGTCAGAGTAACCATCGAGTTCTTGGTCACCTCCCTGACCAAGTCCTTCTCTCCAGTTTGGCCAGGCGGCCAGCTCTAGGAAGATTCTTGGTGGTTCCAAACTTCTTTCATTTAAGAATGATGGAGGCCACTGTGTTCTTGAGGACCTTGGTACCCTTCCCCAGATCTGTGCCTGGACACAATCCTGTCTCCGAGCTCAATGGACAGTTCCTTCGACCTCATGACTTGGTTTTTGCTCTGACATGCACTGTCAACTGTGGAACCTTATATAGGCAGGTGTGTTCCTTTCCAAATCATGTCCAATCAATTGAATTTACCACAGGTGGACTCCAATCAAGTTTTAGACACATCTTAAGGATGATCAAAGGAAACAGGATGCTTTTGAGCTCAATTTCGAGTCTCATGGCAAAGGGTTCCGAATACATATGTAAATAAGGTATTTCTGTTTTTCATTTTTAGTAAATTTGCTGAAATTTCTATTATTCCGTTTTTTTGCCTTGTCATGATGAGCTATTGTGTAGATTAATGAGGGGGGGAAAAATAATTTAATCCATTTTAGAATAAGACTGAAATGTAACATAGTGTGGAAAAAGTCTGAAAACTTTCCGAATGCACTGTATGTGTGATGCTAGCCACTGATCTCTTTTTGTCTCCTGTCAGATGTCCAGTTCTTATAACATTTAAATGGGACCGATCCTAATTGAATTACTCATTTTAAGGTTGACTCAGCACATATTAAAGTGTGTGTCTGGCAGTATCACTGGGGAACATCATAGGGCAGCCATAAAGCCCCCCGCTCCCAGGAACGGCGTAAAGCTTTAAGAGACTTCCGTCCTGTCATTACACACTTATTCACATCTCTTTTTTTATTATTATTATTTTTTTTTACCACAAAGCTGTAATTCTTGATTTTTATTGGGTTTTGATGTATTTTCATTTGTTTCTGTAAAAAAAATGTATGTTGAGAGGGGGAGATTATCAAGAGAGGGTGAGTGAGAGGGTGTTTGTATGTGTGTCTGTTCTGGACAGGTAATGGAAGTATTAAGGAGGCATTAGGAGGAAGTGGAGCTGCTGGTGTTACTG
Organism: Oncorhynchus gorbuscha; assembly: GCF_021184085.1. Classification (NCBI taxonomy): domain Eukaryota; kingdom Metazoa; phylum Chordata; class Actinopteri; order Salmoniformes; family Salmonidae; genus Oncorhynchus; species Oncorhynchus gorbuscha. The sequence goes on along the minus strand of NC_060183.1, from coordinate 74,102,509 downwards.
AGTTGGAGGAAGCAAGCAAAGCTCTCATGTCATTATACCATCGGATCAAAGACATGTGCAATGACTCAGTACAGTAGGATCAAGGTCCTGATGTGCAGCTGATTATTTACAGCCCAACTCACCTGACCAAGTGTGTTGAGCTGGAACAAAAGCACACCCACTAGCTGTCCAGGAAGAGAGTTGGCCACCTCTGGTGTTGATGAGGTGACATAGGAAGTGTAGTTGGTGACGTAGGAAGTGTAGTTGGTGACGTAGGAAGTGTAGTTGGTGACGTAGGAAGTGTAGTTGGTGACGTATTAAGTGTAGTTGGTGACGTATTAAGTGCAGTTGGTGACGTATTAAGAGTAGTTGGTGACGTATTAAGAGTAGTTGGTGACGTATTAAGTGTAGTTGGTGACGTATTAAGTGTAGTTGGTGACGTATTAAGTGTAGTTTGTGACGTATTAAGTGTAGTTGGTGACATAAGACGTGTAGTTGGTGACATAAGACGTGTAGTTGGTGAAAAGGAGACCACATTACGAGAATGTAGCATGGTGTTTTCCAGGGCTCTTTGTCTTTTTCCCATTACTCTTTCCTTAAACATGAAGTATGACAGTTTATGCGTGATGTTCTACCCGAATGTAAAAATCTAAAGTCCCTCCTGGACACGCTGATTAATGTGAGCTTTACAATCTGCATTTCAAAACCACTATTTTCAATATCCTCCAAACAAATGAGACAGGAAAATACAGCAACATTTAATTTGCGTGTCTCATCTGCCTCCGCTGTTGAAGAAAACAAACCCAGGTCATGGCAAATCAAACCCAGGTCATGGCAAATCAAACCCAGGTCATGGCAAATCAAACCCAGGTCATGGCAAATCAAACCCAGGTCATGGCCAATCAAACCCAGGTTATGGCCAATCAAACCCAGGTTATGGCCAATCAAACCCAGGTTATGGCCAATCAAACCCAGGTTATGGCAAATCAAACCCAGGTCATGGCAAATCAAACCCAGGTCATGGCCAATCAAACCCAGGTTATGGCCAATCAAACCCAGGTCATGGCCAATCAAACCCAGGTCATGGCAAATCAAACCCAGGTCATGGCCAATCAAACCCAGGTCATGGCCAATCAAACCCAGGTTATGGCCAATCAAACCCAGGTTATGGCCAATCAAACCCAGGTCATGGCCAATCAAACCCAGGTCATGGCCAATCAAACCCAGGTCATGGCCAATCAAACCCAGGTTATGGCCAATCAAACCCAGGTCATGTCCAATCAAACCCAGGTCATGGCCAATCAAACCCAGGTCATGGTAAATCAAACCCAGGTCATGGCAAATCAAACCCAGATCATGGCAAATGCCACAAAAAAATCTGTGTTCTTTACTACGGTTATTTTTCTGGTCGAGTTTTCTGCTTTGGGGGAGGCAAATCCTTTGCTAACAATGTAACCGAGCATCTTTAATAACCGGGGGAGCTCACCGTGGGAGAGAAGTGGCGGGGTAAGAGAGGGAGAAGAAGAAAGGATTACTTCAGCCCCGTGCCCTCGCTCCCGGCTAGTGCATTAGCCTAAGCGGCCGTCTCATGGAGTGTATTCATGTAGAATAACGCCGTTGTTGACTCGTGGGCCGCTTTTCCAGCGGTGTGGTGCCTATGGATGCAAGCAAGGGAGAAGGGAGAGAGGGCTGTAGCCTGGGGAAGGGCTGATTAAAGGAGGCCTGGATCAGACACTTCCTGAGGGATAGGCGGCCTGGGGGGGAGAGAGTTTTTCAGTCCATTTCTGGGGGAAGAAGAGGAATGAAGGGAGGGACGAGGGATGAGATGTTTGGAGGAAAGCAGAAAGGAATGGATGGGTGGATGGAGAGAGCGATAAATAAAGACACTGGTAAGGTGAAAGAGATGGACGAAGGCAGAGAGTGGGGTAAAATATTTTGGGGTATGGATGGATGAAAAAATGACCTATGAATGCACCTATGACTATCAATGATGCAGTCCTTATGTAGACTCTATAAACAATAATAAGGTAACTGTTTGTTGTTGTTGTTTTCCCCCAGGTGTCATCCTTAAAGAATCGCCTGAAGAAGGTTTCCACGACGACGGGAGATGGCGTGGCCCGAGCTTTCCTCAAGACACAGGCCGCTCTCTTCGGCTGCTACAGGAACGCGCTGCAGATCCAACCGGTGAGACAGACTGAGGGAGAATGAAAGAGGGAAGAGGGGAAGGAGGGAGGGAAGGATTACAGTTAGTAGTGAGCGAGAGAATGAGAGAGAGTGACACACACAGACACGGAGCGAGCTGTCTTTCTTTCCTGGCAGCTCCTCTATATCACCATGGTAATGGTATATGATGACAGTGTGTTTGAATGTGAACAGCCAGCCAGCGCTCGGTCTACTCTGTACCTGCATCAACACTAGGCATGGTTGTGCCGGACCACTAATTATTCTACTATTCCGCCATGTGTCGTCAAAAAAGTCTGATCCTCGCGTCGCCCAACCCAATGCGTCTATTTTAAAATCATCTCTCCCGGACATTTACATATTTTAGACGGGGGCAATATGAATAAAACAAATAGAGGTGTCAATCAAGGACTTCAGTGCACTAGGACGGCAGGGTGTGTGTCTGTGTCTCTGTGTGTGTGTGTGTGTGTGTGTGTGTGTGTGTGTGTGTGTGTGTGTGTGTGTGTGTGTGTGTGTGTGTGTGTGTGTGTGTGTGTGTGTGTGTGTGTGTGTGTGTGTGTGTGTGTGTGTGTGTGTGTGTGTGTGTGTGTGTCTGCCCACTGTTTGAATAATAGCATTAGTGATGCAGATCCCCGTATCCCCCCAGTGTTTAGAGGGGGGTCTGGAGGACAGAATAGCCCCCCTACGTGGGGTACCGGTCCACCCACCAGGGGAGACAGAAAGGGGACACACGTCCTAACAATGGCCCAGCTGGTGCCCCTGCACTACATATGGGGGAGCCAGCGCCTTCCTTCCACCTCCAAGCTGTCACTACACTGTGGCTAACCTCCAGACCCTCAACTCTAACCCCTAAACCCCTAACCTGTACTCTGGCTGAACCAAGGACTCTTCTGCCTAGGAGACACTGGGGAGTTTTTATTGTGTGTGCTTTGGCCCATTCGGTGTCCGACATTTCTTGTGACCCACCATGTAGATGGTGTATTTCTAGTCAGGACCCAAAATGAATCCAATAAATGACCCGGGTCACCCACCGTCACCGACTGTCACGGATATCCTACTCTCATCGTTATCATGAAGCTGGTCAGAAAGGGATATAGCCCTGATATTGCTGAAGCTTTTTTTTTATATATTTGTTTTATTCTCGACCCAATCTTTCTTGCTTTCTTACAGTGTTGTAACGATGTGCAAATAGTACAAAAGTACAAAAGGGAAAATAAATAAACATAAATAGTGGATTTTGTTCTTCACTGGTTGTCCTTTTCATGTGGCAACAGGTCACAAATCCTGCTGCTGTGATTGCACACACTCTCTCTCTCCCTGCACCTCTTCTCTCTCTCTCCCTCTTTATCTATCTCTACCCCCCTCTCTCTCTCTCTCTCTCTCTCTCTCTCTCTCTCTCTTTCTCTCCCTGCACCTCTTCTCTCTCTCTCCCTCTTTATCTATCTCTACCCCCCCTCTCTCTCTCTCTTTCTCTCTCTCCCTGCACCTCTTCTCTCTCTCTCCCTCTTTATCTATCTCTACCCCCCCCCCTCTCTCTCTCTCTCTCTCTCTTTCTCTCTCTCCCTGCACCTCTTCTCTCTCTCTCTCTTTATCTATCTCTACCCCCCTCTCTCTCTTTCTCTCTCTCCCTGCACCTCTTCTCTCTCTCTCCCTCTCTTTATCTATCTCTACCCCCCCCCCCCCCTCTCTCTCTCTCTCTCTCTCTCTCTCTCTCTCTCTTTCTCTCTCTCTCCCTGCACCTCTTCTCTCTCTCCCTCTCTTTATCTGTCTCTACCTCCCCCCCTCTCTCTCTCTCTCTCCCTGCACCTCTTCTCTCTCTCCCTCTCTTTATCTATCTCTACCTCCCTACCCCCTCCCACCCCTCTCCCTCTCTCTCTCTCTCTCTCTCTCTGTCTCATGCTCGGCGCTAGTTGTCATTAAGTCTGAACTGCAGAACCAATTAGTTTGATCCAGAGGGGATGTGATGTGCAGCAGCAGTATGGACAGTGGGGATAGGAAGGGACGTGTATGTGTGTGTGCGTGCTCTCTTATTTGGCAATGGACCTCTTAGCTATGCTTGGATACACATCATCAAGACAGGACAAGATACTGTACAAAAACACCCGACAGACACTCAACCATACAGAGGCAAACACACACACACACACACACACACACACACACACACACACACACACACACACACACACACACACACACACACACACACACACACACACACACACACACACACACACACACACACACACACACACACACACACACACACACACACACACACACACACACACACACTAGACAAGCAGAGCGGCCCAGAGAAACAAACACGTTCTCACTAAGCAGTTGTGTCTTGTATGAGTTGTTGTGTGGTGTGTGTTGACCCACTTATTGCTTTCCCTGTGAGTTTACTCTGAGTGTGCAAAACATTATGAACACCTTCCTAATAATGAGTTGCGCGCCTCCCCTTTGCCCATAGAACGGCGTTAATTCATCAGGGTATGGACTCTACAAGGTGTTGAAGCGTTCCACAGGGATGCTGGCCCATGTTGACTCTACAAGGTGTTGAAGCGTTCCACAGGGATGCTGGCCCATGTTGTCTCCAATGCTTCCCACAGTTGTGTCATGTTGGCTGGATGTCCTTTGGGTGGTGGACCATTCTTGATACACAGGAAACTGCTGAGCGTGAAAAATCCAGCCGTGTTGCAGTTCTTGACACACTCAAACCAGTGCACCCGGTACCTACTACCATACCATGTTCAAACACACTTAAATATTTTGTCTTGCACATACACAATCCATGTCTCAATTGTCTCAAGGCTTGAAAATTATTCTGTAACCTGTCTCCTCCCCTTCATCTACACTGATTGAAGTGGATTTAACAAGTGACATCAATAAGGGATCATAGCTTTCACCTGGATTCATCTGGTCAGTCTGTCATGGAAAGAGCAGGTTCTCCTAATGTTTTGTATAGTCAGTGTATTTGTGAGCTTTACAACATGTTCCAAACTGACGTTTCATACCGCTGGTTGACAAATCACTATTAATACATGTTTAAGTGGCCTCTAACAGCGACAAACACACACACACACACACATACACGTACGTTCGTACGTACACTCAGATTCAGTCAGTGATCTTACAGCCACACAGTAACATACGCATACATTTTGTACAGATGTAGGATCTTAATTTGAGCTAGTTTGCTACAGCAGGAAAATAACACATGTTGACTATAATTACTACCTGATGTAAAGTATGTGGACACTGACTAGTCGAACATCTCATTCCAAAATCATGGGCATTAAAATGGAGTTGGTCCCCCCTTTGCTGCTATAACATCCTCCACTCTTCTGGGAAGGCTTTCCACTAGATGTTGGAACATTGCTGTGGGAACTTCCTTCCATTCAGCCTCTAGAGCGTTAGTCAAGTCGGGCACTGATGTAGGGTGATTAGGTCTGGCTCGCAGTCGGTGTTCCAATTCATCCCAAAGGTGTTTGATGGGGTTGAGGTCAGGTTTCTGTGCTGGCCAGTCAAGTTCTTCCATAAAGATCTCGACAAACCATTTCTGTATGGACCTCCCTTTGTGCAAGGGGGCATTGTCATGCTGAAACAGGAAACTTTTCTCACAAACTGCTGCCACAAGTTGTAAGCACAGAATTGTACAGAATGTCATTGTATGCTGTAGCGTTAAGATTTCCCTTCACTGGAACTAAGGGGCGTAGCCCGAACCATGAAAAAGAGCCCCAGACCATTATTCCTCCTCCACCAAACTTTTGGTGCATACATTGGGGCAGGTAGCGTTCTCCTGGTCGTCCGCCATACCCAGATTCATCAGTCGGACTGCCAGATGAGGAAGCGTGATTCATCACTCTAGAGAACACGTTTCTACTGCTCCATAGTCCAATGGCTGCGAGCTTTACACCACTCCAGCCGGCACTTGGCATTGCACATGGTGAACTTGGCTTATGTGCGGCTGCTCAGCCATGGAAACCCATGAAAGTCACTGAGCTCTTCAATAAGGCCATTCTACTGCCAATGTTTGTCTATGGAGATTGCATATCTGTGTGTTTGATTTTATATACCTGTCAGCAACCGGTGTGGCTGAAATATCCAAATCCACTCATTTGAAGGGGTGTCCACATACTTTCGTATATATAGTGTACATTTTTCGTTTGGGAAAATCAAGTCTGAAATTTGACAGTGCTAATGAGGGCCGTTATCACTGGCGTGTGTCCTTCTCCTCCTCCAGTCTGTCCGGGGGTCCAGACCTCTCATCTCTACAGTAATGATATGATCTCCACAGAACCATTAGAGGACGGCAGGCAACCCTTCTAACGTGCTAATGTCCTGCTGGCCAGGTGGTCTCTCACACACGCATTCACGCACTCACACAAACACACACTGCTCGCACAAACACACAGTTAATATGGACAAAATGGTTGTGCGCAGGTTACCCTCTCATTTGAATAATAAGGGCAGGTTAAGAATCCAGCTTTTAGCTTTTCCCTGGGCTGAAACGTGTGTGTGTGTGTGTGTGTGTGTGTGTGTGTGTGTGTGTGTGTGTGTGTGTGTGTGTGTGTGTGTGTGTGTGTGTGTGTGTGTGTGTGTGTGTGTGTGTGTGTGTGTGTGTGTGTGTGTGTGTGTGTGTGTGTGTGTGTGTGTGTATCTGTGTGTCACCTAATGCTCAGTAACAGTGGCAGGTGTCATCTAAGCATGTTTGGGGAATATGCTCCTCTCAGGCCCTGGTAAACGCTCCCCTCACAGGAGATAAGTCCTGCTCTCCTCTGGCTCTAGTTTACAGTTCAGCCTCCTTGACATGAGACTTAGTTGAGGATGACTGAATGTCTGTGTGTGTGAGCAGGCAGGTCACCCATGAAAGAAGTCCGTATTCTACGTCCATCCATATCTGAGGATGTTCTGGAGATGATGTGGAAACTGGCCACTAGGGGCAACAGTGAGCACTGTTACCTTCAAGTAGTTTTCGGTTTTGCTAGGGCATTGTGGACGGGGATGGTGGATAAGCGTAAGCATCTGCCTCTGATTCCAAAGGTTGCCAGTTCAAATCCATAATCCTTACCTTACCATGCTGAGTTAATGTCTAAACTAACCCTTACCATGCTGAGTTAATGACTAAACTAACCCGTACCTTACCATGCTGATTTAATGTCTAAACTAACCCTTACCTTACCATGCTGAGTTAATGTCTAAACTAACCCGTACCTTACCATGCTGATTTAATGTCTAAACTAACCCTTACCTTACCATGCTGAGTTAATGTCTAAACTAACCCTTACCTTGCCATGCTGAGTTAATGACTAAACTAACCCGTACCATGCTGAGTTAATGTCTAAACTAACCCGTACCATGCTGAGTTAATGTCTAAACTAACCCGTACCATGCTGAGTTAATGTCTAAACTAACCCGTACCATGCTGAGTTAATGTCTAAACTAACCCTTACCATACCATGCTGAGTTAATGACTAAACTAACCCCTACCATGCTGAGTTAATGACTAAACTAACCCTTACCTTACCATGCTGAGTTAATGACTAAACTAACCCTTACCTTACCATGCTGAGTTAATGTCTAAACTAACCCTTACCTTACCATGCTGAGTTAATGACTAAACTAACCCTTACCTTACCATGCTGAGTTAATGACTAAACTAACCCCTACCTTGCCATGCTGAGTTAATGACTAAACTAACCCCTACCTTGCCATGCTGAGTTAATGTCTAAACTAACCCGTACCATGCTGAGTTAATGTCTAAACTAACCCTTACCATACCATGCTGAGTTAATGTCTAAACTAACCCTTACCTTACCATGCTGAGTTAATGTCTAAACTAACCCGTACCATGCTGAGTTAATGTCTAAACTAACCCTTACCATACCATGCTGAGTTAATGACTAAACTAACCCCTACCTTGCCATGCTGAGTTAATGACTAAACTAACCCTTACCTTACCATGCTGAGTTAATGACTAAACTAACCCTTACCTTACCATGCTGAGTTAATGACTAAACTAACCCTTACCTTACCATGCTGAGTTAATGACTAAACTAACCCTTACCTTACCATGCTGAGTTAATGACTAAACTAACCCTTACCTTACCATGCTGAGTTAATGACTAAACTAACCCTTACCTTACCATGCTGAGTTAATGACTAAACTAACCCCTACCTTGCCATGCTGAGTTAATGACTAAACTAACCCTTACCTTGCCATGCTGAGTTAATGTCTAAACTAACCCGTACCATGCTGAGTTAATGTCTAAACTAACCCTTACCATACCATGCTGAGTTAATGTCTAAACTAACCCTTACCTTACCATGCTGAGTTAATGACTAAACTAACCCGTACCATGCTGAGTTAATGTCTAAACTAACCCGTACCATGCTGAGTTAATGACTAAACTAACCCGTACCATGCTGTGTTAATGTCTAAACTAACCCGTACCATGCTGAGTTAATGTCTAAACTAACCCGTACCATGCTGAGTTAATGTCTAAACTAACCCGTACCATGCTGAGTTAATGACTAAACTAACCCGTACCATGCTGAGTTAATGTCTAAACTAACCCGTACCATGCTGAGTTAATGTCTAAACTAACCCGTACCATGCTGAGTTAATGTCTAAACTAACCCGTACCATGCTGAGTTAATGACTAAACTAATCCGTACCATGCTGAGTTAATGACTAAACTAACCCTTACCTTGCCATGCTGAGTTAATGACTAAACTAACCCGTACCATGCTGAGTTAATGTCTAAACTAACCCTTACCTTACCATGCTGAGTTAATGTCTAAACTAACCCTTACCTTGCCATGCTGAGTTAATGTCTAAACTAACCCTTACCATGCTGAGTTAATGTCTAAACTAACCCTTACCTTACCATGCTGAGTTCATGTCTAAACTAAACCTTACCTTACCATGCTGAGTTCATGTCTAAACTTACCCTTACCATGCTGAGTTAGTGACTAAACTAACCCTTACCATGCTGAGTTAATGTCTAAACTAACCCTTACCATGCTGAGTTAATGTCTAAACTAACCCTTACCTTACCATGCTGAGTTAATGTCTAAACTAATCCTTACCATGCTGAGTTAATGTCTAAACTAACCCTTACCTTACCATGCTGAGTTAATGTCTAAACTAACCCTTACCATGCTGAGTTAATGACTAAACTAACCCTTACCTTGCCATGCTGAGTTAATGACTAAACTAACCCGTACCATGCTGAGTTAATGTCTAAACTAACCCGTACCATGCTGAGTTAATGACTAAACTAACCCGTACCATGCTGAGTTAATGTCTAAACTAACCCGTACCATGCTGAGTTAATGTCTAAACTAACCCGTACCATGCTGAGTTAATGTCTAAACTAACCCTTACCATACCATGCTGAGTTAATGACTAAACTAACCCGTACCATGCTGAGTTAATGTCTAAACTAACCCTTACCATACCATGCTGAGTTAATGACTAAACTAACCCGTACCATGCTGAGTTAATGTCTAAACTAACCCGTACCATGCTGAGTTAATGTCTAAACTAACCCGTACCATGCTGAGTTAATGTCTAAACTAACCCGTACCATGCTGAGTTAATGTCTAAACTAACCCTTACCATACCATGCTGAGTTAATGACTAAATTAACCCCTACCATGCTGAGTTAATGACTAAATTAACCCCTACCATGCTGAGTTAATGACTAAACTAACCCTTACCTTACCATGCTGAGTTAATGACTAAACTAACCCTTACCTTACCATGCTGAGTTAATGTCTAAACTAACCCTTACCATGCTGAGTTAATGACTAAACTAACCCTTACCTTACCATGCTGAGTTAATGACTAAACTAACCCTTACCTTACCATGCTGAGTTAATGACTAAACTAACCCTTACCTTACCATGCTGAGTTAATGACTAAACTAACCCCTACCTTGCCATGCTGAGTTAATGACTAAACTAACCCCTACCTTGCCATGCTGAGTTAATGTCTAAACTAACCCTTACCATACCATGCTGAGTTAATGTCTAAACTAACCCTTACCATACCATGCTGAGTTAATGTCTAAACTAACCCTTACCTTACCATGCTGAGTTAATGTCTAAACTAACCCGTACCATGCTGAGTTAATGTCTAAACTAACCCTTACCATACCATGCTGAGTTAATGACTAAACTAACCCCTACCTTGCCATGCTGAGTTAATGTCTAAACTAACCCTTACCATACCATGCTGAGTTAATGTCTAAACTAACCCTTACCTTACCATGCTGAGTTCATGTCTAAACTAAACCTTACCATACCATGCTGAGTTCATGTCTAAACTTACCCTTACCATGCTGAGTTAGTGACTAAACTAACCCTTACCATGCTGAGTTAATGTCTAAACTAACCCTTACCATGCTGAGTTAATGTCTAAACTAACCCTTACCTTACCATGCTGAGTTAATGTCTAAACTAATCCTTACCATGCTGAGTTAATGTCTAAACTAACCCTTACCTTACCATGCTGAGTTAATGTCTAAACTAACCCTTACCATGCTGAGTTAATGACTAAACTAACCCTTACCATACCATGCTGAGTTAATGACTAAACTAACCCCTACCTTGCCATGCTGAGTTAATGTCTAAACTAACCCGTACCATGCTGAGTTAATGTCTAAACTAACCCTTACCATACCATGCTGAGTTAATGACTAAACTAACCCCTACCTTGCCATGCTGAGTTAATGTCTAAACTAACCCTTACCATACCATGCTGAGTTAATGTCTAAACTAACCCTTACCTTACCATGCTGAGTTCATGTCTAAACTAAACCTTACCTTACCATGCTGAGTTCATGTCTAAACTTACCCTTACCATGCTGAGTTAGTGACTAAACTAACCCTTACCATGCTGAGTTAATGTCTAAACTAACCCTTACCATGCTGAGTTAATGTCTAAACTAACCCTTACCTTACCATGCTGAGTTAATGTCTAAACTAATCCTTACCATGCTGAGTTAATGTCTAAACTAACCCTTACCTTACCATGCTGAGTTAATGTCTAAACTAACCCTTACCATGCTGAGTTAATGACTAAACTAACCCTTACCTTGCCATGCTGAGTTAATGACTAAACTAACCCGTACCATGCTGAGTTAATGTCTAAACTAACCCGTACCATGCTGAGTTAATGACTAAACTAACCCGTACCATGCTGAGTTAATGTCTAAACTAACCCGTACCATGCTGAGTTAATGTCTAAACTAACCCGTACCATGCTGAGTTAATGTCTAAACTAACCCTTACCATACCATGCTGAGTTAATGACTAAACTAACCCGTACCATGCTGAGTTAATGTCTAAACTAACCCTTACCATACCATGCTGAGTTAATGACTAAACTAACCCGTACCATGCTGAGTTAATGTCTAAACTAACCCGTACCATGCTGAGTTAATGTCTAAACTAACCCGTACCATGCTGAGTTAATGTCTAAACTAACCCGTACCATGCTGAGTTAATGTCTAAACTAACCCTTACCATACCATGCTGAGTTAATGACTAAATTAACCCCTACCATGCTGAGTTAATGACTAAATTAACCCCTACCATGCTGAGTTAATGACTAAACTAACCCTTACCTTACCATGCTGAGTTAATGTCTAAACTAACCCTTACCATGCTGAGTTAATGACTAAACTAACCCTTACCTTACCATGCTGAGTTAATGACTAAACTAACCCTTACCTTACCATGCTGAGTTAATGACTAAACTAACCCTTACCTTACCATGCTGAGTTAATGACTAAACTAACCCCTACCTTGCCATGCTGAGTTAATGACTAAACTAACCCCTACCTTGCCATGCTGAGTTAATGTCTAAACTAACCCTTACCATACCATGCTGAGTTAATGTCTAAACTAACCCTTACCATGCTGAGTTAATGACTAAACTAACCCGTACCTTACCATGCTGATTTAATGTCTAAACTAACCCTTACCTTACCATGCTGAGTTAATGTCTAAACTAACCCGTACCTTACCATGCTGATTTAATGTCTAAACTAACCCTTACCTTACCATGCTGAGTTAATGTCTAAACTAACCCTTACCTTGCCATGCTGAGTTAATGACTAAACTAACCCGTACCATGCTGAGTTAATGTCTAAACTAACCCGTACCATGCTGAGTTAATGTCTAAACTAACCCGTACCATGCTTAGTTAATGTCTAAACTAACCCGTACCATGCTGAGTTAATGTCTAAACTAACCCTTACCATACCATGCTGAGTTAATGACTAAACTAACCCTTACCTTACCATGCTGAGTTAATGACTAAACTAACCCTTACCTTACCATGCTGAGTTAATGTCTAAACTAACCCTTACCTTACCATGCTGAGTTAATGACTAAACTAACCCTTACCTTACCATGCTGAGTTAATGACTAAACTAACCCTTACCTTACCATGCTGAGTTAATGACTAAACTAACCCTTACCTTACCATGCTGAGTTAATGACTAAACTAACCCTTACCTTACCATGCTGAGTTAATGACTAAACTAACCCCTACCTTGCCATGCTGAGTTAATGACTAAACTAACCCCTACCTTGCCATGCTGAGTTAATGACTAAACTAACCCTTACCTTGCCATGCTGAGTTAATGTCTAAACTAACCCTTACCATACCATGCTGAGTTAATGTCTAAACTAACCCTTACCTTACCATGCTGAGTTAATGTCTAAACTAACCCGTACCATGCTGAGTTAATGTCTAAACTAACCCTTACCATACCATGCTGAGTTAATGACTAAACTAACCCCTACCTTGCCATGCTGAGTTAAGGACTAAACTAACCCTTACCTTACCATGCTGAGTTAATGACTAAACTAACCCTTACCTTACCATGCTGAGTTAATGACTAAACTAACCCTTACCTTACCATGCTGAGTTAATGACTAAACTAACCCTTACCTTACCATGCTGAGTTAATGACTAAACTAACCCTTACCTTACCATGCTGAGTTAATGACTAAACTAACCCTTACCTTACCATGCTGAGTTAATGACTAAACTAACCCCTACCTTGCCATGCTGAGTTAATGACTAAACTAACCCCTACCTTGCCATGCTGAGTTAATGACTAAACTAACCCTTACCTTGCCATGCTGAGTTAATGTCTAAACTAACCCGTACCATGCTGAGTTAATGTCTAAACTAACCCTTACCATACCATGCTGAGTTAATGTCTAAACTAACCCTTACCTTACCATGCTGAGTTAATGACTAAACTAACCCGTACCATGCTGAGTTAATGTCTAAACTAACCCGTACCATGCTGAGTTAATGACTAAACTAACCCGTACCATGCTGAGTTAATGTCTAAACTAACCCGTACCATGCTGAGTTAATGTCTAAACTAACCCGTACCATGCTGAGTTAATGACTAAACTAACCCGTACCATTCTGAGTTAATGTCTAAACTAACCCGTACCATGCTGAGTTAATGTCTAAACTAACCCGTACCATGCTGAGTTAATGTCTAAACTAACCCGTACCATGCTGAGTTAATGACTAAACTAATCCGTACCATGCTGAGTTAATGACTAAACTAACCCTTACCTTGCCATGCTGAGTTAATGACTAAACTAACCCGTACCATGCTGAGTTAATGTCTAAACTAACCCTTACCTTACCATGCTGAGTTAATGTCTAAACTAACCCTTACCTTGCCATGCTGAGTTAATGTCTAAACTAACCCTTACCATGCTGAGTTAATGTCTAAACTAACCCTTACCTTACCATGCTGAGTTCATGTCTAAACTAAACCTTACCTTACCATGCTGAGTTCATGTCTAAACTTACCCTTACCATGCTGAGTTAGTGACTAAACTAACCCTTACCATGCTGAGTTAATGTCTAAACTAACCCTTACCATGCTGAGTTAATGTCTAAACTAACCCTTACCTTACCATGCTGAGTTAATGTCTAAACTAATCCTTACCATGCTGAGTTAATGTCTAAACTAACCCTTACCTTACCATGCTGAGTTAATGTCTAAACTAACCCTTACCATGCTGAGTTAATGACTAAACTAACCCTTACCATACCATGCTGAGTTAATGACTAAACTAACCCCTACCTTGCCATGCTGAGTTAATGTCTAAACTAACCCTTACCATGCTGAGTTAATGACTAAACTAACCCTTACCTTGCCATGCTGAGTTAATGACTAAACTAACCCGTACCATGCTGAGTTAATGTCTAAACTAACCCGTACCATGCTGAGTTAATGACTAAACTAACCCGTACCATGCTGAGTTAATGTCTAAACTAACCCGTACCATGCTGAGTTAATGTCTAAACTAACCCGTACCATGCTGAGTTAATGTCTAAACTAACCCTTACCATACCATGCTGAGTTAATGACTAAACTAACCCGTACCATGCTGAGTTCATGTCTAAACTAACCCTTACCATACCATGCTGAGTTAATGACTAAACTAACCCGTACCATGCTGAGTTAATGTCTAAACTAACCCGTACCATGCTGAGTTAATGTCTAAACTAACCCGTACCATGCTGAGTTAATGTCTAAACTAACCCGTACCATGCTGAGTTAATGTCTCAACTAACCCTTACCATACCATGCTGAGTTAATGACTAAATTAACCCCTACCATGCTGAGTTAATGACTAAATTAACCCCTACCATGCTGAGTTAATGACTAAACTAACCCTTACCTTACCATGCTGAGTTAATGACTAAACTAACCCTTACCTTACCATGCTGAGTTAATGTCTAAACTAACCCTTACCATGCTGAGTTAATGACTAAACTAACCCTTACCTTACCATGCTGAGTTAATGACTAAACTAACCCTTACCTTACCATGCTGAGTTAATGACTAAACTAACCCTTACCTTACCATGCTGAGTTAATGACTAAACTAACCCCTACCTTGCCATGCTGAGTTAATGACTAAACTAACCCCTACCTTGCCATGCTGAGTTAATGTCTAAACTAACCCTTACCATACCATGCTGAGTTAATGTCTAAACTAACCCTTACCATACCATGCTGAGTTAATGTCTAAACTAACCCTTACCTTACCATGCTGAGTTAATGTCTAAACTAACCCGTACCATGCTGAGTTAATGTCTAAACTAACCCGTACCATACCATGCTGAGTTAATGACTAAACTAACCCCTACCTTGCCATGCTGAGTTAATGTCTAAACTAACCCTTACCATACCATGCTGAGTTAATGTCTAAACTAACCCTTACCTTACCATGCTGAGTTCATGTCTAAACTAAACCTTACCTTACCATGCTGAGTTCATGTCTAAACTTACCCTTACCATGCTGAGTTAGTGACTAAACTAACCCTTACCATGCTGAGTTAATGTCTAAACTAACCCTTACCATGCTGAGTTAATGTCTAAACTAACCCTTACCTTACCATGCTGAGTTAATGTCTAAACTAATCCTTACCATGCTGAGTTAATGTCTAAACTAACCCTTACCTTACCATGCTGAGTTAATGACTAAACTAACCCTTACCATACCATGCTGAGTTAATGACTAAACTAACCCCTACCTTGCCATGCTGAGTTAATGTCTAAACTAACCCTTACCATGCTGAGTTAATGACTAAACTAACCCTTACCTTGCCATGCTGAGTTAATGACTAAACTAACCCGTACCATGCTGAGTTAATGTCTAAACTAACCCGTACCATGCTGAGTTAATGACTAAACTAACCCGTACCATGCTGAGTTAATGTCTAAACTAACCCGTACCATGCTGAGTTAATGTCTAAACTAACCCGTACCATGCTGAGTTAATGTCTAAACTAACCCTTACCATACCATGCTGAGTTAATGACTAAACTAACCCGTACCATGCTGAGTTAATGTCTAAACTAACCCTTACCATACCATGCTGAGTTAATGACTAAACTAACCCGTACCATGCTGAGTTAATGTCTAAACTAACCCGTACCATGCTGAGTTAATGTCTAAACTAACCCGTACCATGCTGAGTTAATGTCTAAACTAACCCGTACCATGCTGAGTTAATGTCTAAACTAACCCTTACCATACCATGCTGAGTTAATGACTAAATTAACCCCTACCATGCTGAGTTAATGACTAAATTAACCCCTACCATGCTGAGTTAATGACTAAACTAACCCTTACCTTACCATGCTGAGTTAATGACTAAACTAACCCTTACCTTACCATGCTGAGTTAATGTCTAAACTAACCCTTACCATGCTGAGTTAATGACTAAACTAACCCTTACCTTACCATGCTGAGTTAATGACTAAACTAACCCTTACCTTACCATGCTGAGTTAATGACTAAACTAACCCTTACCTTACCATGCTGAGTTAATGACTAAACTAACCCCTACCTTGCCATGCTGAGTTAATGACTAAACTAACCCCTACCTTGCCATGCTGAGTTAATGTCTAAACTAACCCTTACCATACCATGCTGAGTTAATGTCTAAACTAACCCTTACCATACCATGCTGAGTTAATGTCTAAACTAACCCTTACCTTACCATGCTGAGTTAATGTCTAAACTAACCCGTACCATGCTGAGTTAATGTCTAAACTAACCCTTACCATACCATGCTGAGTTAATGACTAAACTAACCCCTACCTTGCCATGCTGAGTTAATGACTAAACTAACCCTTACCTTACCATGCTGAGTTAATGACTAAACTAACCCTTACCTTACCATGCTGAGTTAATGACTAAACTAACCCTTACCTTACCATGCTGAGTTAATGACTAAACTAACCCTTACCTTACCATGCTGAGTTAATGACTAAACTAACCCTTACCTTACCATGCTGAGTTAATGACTAAACTAACCCCTACCTTGCCATGCTGAGTTAATGACTAAACTAACCCCTACCTTGCCATGCTGAGTTAATGACTAAACTAACCCTTACCTTGCCATGCTGAGTTAATGTCTAAACTAACCCGTACCATGCTGAGTTAATGTCTAAACTAACCCTTACCATACCATGCTGAGTTAATGTCTAAACTAACCCTTACCTTACCATGCTGAGTTAATGACTAAACTAACCCGTACCATGCTGAGTTAATGTCTAAACTAACCCGTACCATGCTGAGTTAATGACTAAACTAACCCGTACCATGCTGAGTTAATGACTAAACTAACCCGTACCATGCTGAGTTAATGTCTAAACTAACCCGTACCATGCTGAGTTAATGTCTAAACTAACCCGTACCATGCTGAGTTAATGTCTAAACTAACCCGTACCATGCTGAGTTAATGACTAAACTAATCCGTACCATGCTGAGTTAATGACTAAACTAACCCTTACCTTGCCATGCTGAGTTAATGACTAAACTAACCCGTACCATGCTGAGTTAATGTCTAAACTAACCCTTACCTTACCATGCTGAGTTAATGTCTAAACTAACCCTTACCTTGCCATGCTGAGTTAATGTCTAAACTAACCCTTACCATGCTGAGTTAATGTCTAAACTAACCCTTACCTTACCATGCTGAGTTCATGTCTAAACTAAACCTTACCTTACCATGCTGAGTTCATGTCTAAACTAACCCTTACCTTACCATGCTGAGTTCATGTCTAAACTAAACCTTACCTTACCATGCTGAGTTCATGTCTAAACTAACCCTTACCTTACCATGCTGAGTTCATGTCTAAACTAAACCTTACCTTACCATGCTGAGTTCATGTCTAAACTTACCCTTACCATGCTGAGTTAATGACTAAACTAACCCTTACCATGCTGAGTTAATGTCTAAACTAACCCTTACCATGCTGAGTTAATGTCTAAACTAACCCTTACCTTACCATGCTGAGTTCATGTCTAAACTAATCCTTACCATGCTGAGTTAATGTCTAAACTAACCCTTACCTTACCATGCTGAGTTAATGACTAAACTAACTCTTACCTTACCATGCTGAGTTAATGTCTAAACTAACCCGTACCATGCTGAGTTAATGTCTAAACTAACCCTTACCATACCGTGCTGAGTTAATGTCTAAACTAACCCTTACCATGCTGAGTTAATGTCTAAACTAACCCTTACCTTACCATGCTGAGTTAATGTCTAAACTAACCCTTACCATGCTGAGTTAATGACTAAACTAACTCTTACCTTACCATGCTGAGTTAATGTCTAAACTAATCCTTACCATGCTGAGTTAATGTCTAAACTAACCCTTACCTTACCATGCTGAGTTAATGACTAAACTAACCCTTACCATGCTGAGTTAATGTCTAAACTAACCCTCACCATACCATGCTGAGTTAATGTCTAAACTAACCCTTACCATGCTGAGTTAATGTCTAAACTAACCCTTACCTTACCATGCTGAGTTAATGACTAAACTAACCCTTACCATGCTGAGTTAATGTCTAAACTAACCCTTACCTTACCATTTACATTTAAGTCATTTAGCAGACGCTCTTATCCAGAGCGACTTACAAATTGTGCTGAGTTAATGTCTAAACTAACCCTTACCATACCATGCTGAGTTAATGACTAAACTAACCCTTACCTTACCATGCTGAGTTAATGTCTAAACTAACCCTTACCATGCTGAGTTAATGACTAAACTAACCCTTACCTTACCATGCTGAGTTAATGACTAAACTAACCCGTACCTTACCATGCTGAGTTAATGACTAAACTAACCCGTACCTTACCATGCTGAGTTAATGACTAAACTAACCCCTACCATGCTGAGTTAATGACTAAACTAACCCTTACCTTACCATGCTGAGTTAATGTCTAAACTAACCCCTACCATGCTGAGTTAATGACTAAACTAACCCTTACCATGCTGAGTTAATGACTAAACTAACCCTTACCTTACCATGCTGAGTTAATGACTAAACTAACCCTTACCATGCTGAGTTAATGACTAAACTAACCCTTACCTTACCATGCTGAGTTAATGTCTAAACTAACCCTTACCATGCTGAGTTAATGACTAAACTAACCCTTACCTTACCATGCTGAGTTAATGACTAAACTAACCCGTACCTTACCATGCTGAGTTAATGACTAAACTAACCCTTACCTTACCATGCTGAGTTAATGACTAAACTAACCCGTACCTTACCATGCTGAGTTAATGACTAAACTAACCCTTACCATGCTGAGTTAATGTCTAAACTAACCCTTACCTTACCATGCTGAGTTAATGACTAAACTAACCCTTACCATGCTGAGTTAATGTCTAAACTAACCCTTACCTTACCATGCTGAGTTAATGACTAAACTAACCCTTACCATGCTGAGTTAATGACTAAACTAACCCTTACCATGCTGAGTTAATGACTAAACTAACCCGTACCTTACCATGCTGAGTTAATGACTAAACTAACCCTTACCATGCTGAGTTAATGTCTAGACTAACCCTTACCATGCTGAGTTAATGTCTAAACTAACCCTTACCATACTGAGTTAATGTCTAAACTAACCCTTACCTTACCATGCTGAGTTAATGACTAAACTAACCCTTACCATGCTGAGTTAATGTCTAAACTAACCCTTACCTTACCATTTACATTTACATTTAAGTCATTTAGCAGACGCTCTTATCCAGAGCGACTTACAAATTGTGCTGAGTTAATGTCTAAACTAACCCTTACCTTACCATGCTGAGTTAATGACTAAACTAACCCTTACCTTACCAAGCTGAGTTAATGTCTAAACTAACCCTTACCTTACCATGCTGAGTTAATGACTAAACTAACCCTTACCATGCTGAGTTAATGTCTAAACTAACCCTTACCTTACCATTTACATTTACATTTAAGTCATTTAGCAGACGCTCTTATCCAGAGCGACTTACAAATTGTGCTGAGTTAATGTCTAAACTAACCCTTACCTTACCATGCTGAGTTAATGACTAAACTAACCCTTACCTTACCAAGCTGAGTTAATGTCTAAACTAACCCTTACCATGCTGAGTTAATGTCTAAACTAACCCTTACCATGCTGAGTTAATGACGAAACTAACCCTTACCTTACCATGCTGAGTTAATGACTAAACTAACCCGTACCATGCTGAGTTAATGTCTAAACTAATCCTTACCTTACCATGCTGAGTTAATGACTAAACTAACCCTTACCTTACCATGCTGAGTTAATGTCTAAACTAACCCTTACCATGCTGAGTTAATGTCTAAACTAACCCTTACCTTACCATGCTGAGTTAATGACTAAACTAACCCTTACCATGCTGAGTTAATGTCTAAACTTAATCTTAAATTTGGCGTTTGAAATAGCTTTGAAATTTTACATTTGAGAAACATGGATGAACTGGTCTAATGGTCTAATTCTGACGTGAGACTGTGAGAGCTGGTAGGTATGAGAGCAGTGCTGTGTGTGTGTGTGTGCGTGTGTGTGCGTGTGCGTGTGCGTGTGTGTGTGTCGTGTGTCGTGTGATGCGATCGGACAGTGCTAATCTGCTATCAGCCCCCCACATTGACAGCTAATTAACAGGATGAGCCTCGGACTGCTGATGGAGAGAGAGAGACATAGGTAAGGAGAGAGAGAGAAAGACAATGGTAGAAGGAGAAAGAGGGGTAGAGATGGCTTATTAACATTACAGTATACTGTACTCCTTGCAACGTACAGTGAGGGAAAAAAGTATTTGATCCCCTGCTGATTTTGTATGTTTGCCCACTGACAAAGAAATGATCAGTCTATAATTTTAATTGTAGGTTTATTTAAACAGTGAGAGACAGAATAACAACAACAAAATCCAGAAAAAACGCATGTCAAAAATGTTATAAATTGATTTGCATTTCAATGAGGGAAATAAGCATTCGACCCCTCTGCAAAACATGACTTAGTACTTGGTGGCAAAACCCTTGTTGGCAATCACAGAGGTCAGACGTTTATTGTAGTTGGCCACCAGGTTTGCACACATCTCAGTGGGATTTTGTCCCACTCCTCTTTGCAGATCTTCTCCAAGTCATTAAGGTTTCGGGGCTGACGTTTGGCAACTTGAACCTTCAGCTCCCTCCACAGATTTTCTATGGGATTCAGGTCTGGAGACTGGCTAGGCCACTCCAGGACCTTAATGTGCTTCTTCTTGAGCCACTCCTTTGTTGCCTTGGCCGTGTGTTTTGGGTCATTGTCATGCTGGAATACCCATCCACGACCCATTTTCAATGCCCTGCCTGATAGGAGGTTCTCATCCAAGATTTGACGGTACATGGACCGGTCCATCGTCCCTTTGATGCGGTGAAGTTGTCCTGTCCCCTTAGCAGAAAAACACCCCCAAAGCATAATGTTTCCACCTCCATGTTTGACTGTGGGGATGGTGTTCTTGGGGTCATAGGCAGCATTCCTCCTCCTCCAAACACGGCGAGTTGAGTTGATGCCAAAGAGCTCCATTTTGGTCTCATCTGACAACAACACTTTCACCCAGTTGTCCTCTGAATCATTCAGATGTTCATTGGCAAGCTTCAGATGGGCATGTAGATGTGCTTTCTTGAGCAGGGGGACCTCGCGGGCGCTGCAGGATTTCATTCCTTCACAGCGTAGTGTGTTACCAATTGTTTTCCTGGTGACTATGGTCCCAGCTGCCTTGATCATTGACAAGATCCTTCCGTGTAGTTCCGGGCTGATTCCTCACCGTTCTCATGATCATTGCAACTCCACGAGGTGAGATCTTGCATGGAGCCCCAGGCCGAGGGAGATTGCCAGGTCTTTTGTGTTTCTTCCATTTGCGAATATTCGCACCTACTGTTGTCACCTTTTCACCAAGCTGCTTGTAGTCCATTCCAGCCTTGTGTATGTAATAATAATATAATAATATATGCCATTTAGCAGACGCTTTTATCCAAAGCGACTTACAGTCTACAATCTTGTCCCTGACATCCATGGAGAGCTCTTTGGTCTTGGCCATGGTGGAGCGTTTGGAATCTGATTGATTGATTTCTTCTGTGGACAGGTGTCTTTTATACAGGTAACAAACTGAGATTAGGAGCACTCCCTTTAAGAGTGTGCTCCTAATCTCAGCTCGTTACCTGTATAAAAGGCACCTGGGAGCCAGAAATCTTTCTGATTGAGAGGGGGTCAAATACTTATTTCCCTCATTAAAATGCAAATCAATTTATAACATTTTTGACATGCCTTTTTCTGGATCTTTGTTGTTGTCTCTCACTGTTCAAAAAAACCTACCATTAAAATTATAGACTCATTTCTTTGTCAGTGGGCAAACGTACAAAATCAGCAGGGGATCCCTCACTGTACGTATACAGCACAGTTTTACTTAAGCAATAAGGCATGAGAACCCAGGGATTAAAGTGTGAAAAACACCCGACTAAGTAAGGGTTATTCTTAGGCCCAACCCAGAGTGAAGGGAAACAGCCCTTAGGAGGGAGTTGTATACAATAATTATTCGGTTTGAGTGCCTTGTGCTTTTATAAAACTGTTGTCAACATATTTACATTTAAAAAAAGATTAACAACATTTTTTTCATTCATTTTTATTTTAATGAGTAAATATGTTTTATTTCATCCTTCCACCAGATTATATAGTCCAGGGAAAAGCCAGTTGTTAGTTCTGAGATTCTGAAGTTGCTAGCCAGACAGGCTGGTTCCTCATTCTATTCATTCTATAGGAAATGGTTGGTATGCTAAGCATGTCATTGGCATGTAGCTGTGCAGGCTAGCTACTTCTCTGCTAGCTAGCCAACTAAGGCTAACACACAATCACTTCAAGCAGACGAAATGACAGAAAACTATGTCCATTTTTGTTTGTTTTACCTTTGTTTCTATTTCCAATGATTTGTGTGTATCCATTATAATGATCCTGATAAATGAATTTGCCTGGCTTAGAGAAGACATGTTGCCTGGCTTAGAGAAGACATGTTCATATGGCACAACGGGGACAAATCCCCAATGTTGCAAACCTAATTCTAAGCTAGGCTACATGCATGGGAAGATAATGTCTTGACCCTTTTTTTCCAGGGGAGATGAAGTTTATGAATGGCCTGGATGGACATTGACAATTTAAATGGAACTGTTAACAGGCGTTACACAGGGATTGTGATGAATAACTCCTTGCTATCAACCAATCAGCATCCAGGATCCAAACAAATCATTTTAGAAACGTGTTTAAAGGAGCTACATGTAATATTTTCACATTGTATTTCACCAAATTAAGAAGTCTTAACTGGATTTTGGAAAGTGGTTGTAAAGATGGGCTAGGGATAGTGGTAATGTTCAGTACCTGCCGTTGGTGGATTGAGTGGCATCTCCCTTGGTGTCTTTCTCCTACTTCGCTCTTTCCTCCACCATTCTCTCTGTATGTTATCTTATTCTCCCTGCCCTCAATTTCTCCTCTTCTCTACCTCTCCTCCTTCTCTTACGTACACATTCCAGAGGAGAGCAGCTTTCGTCGAGGAAAGTTGGAGGGAAAATGTAATCCGTGCAAACAAACTGTAATACACACACACACACACACACACACACACACACACACACACACACACACACACACACACACACACACACACACACACACACACACACACACACACACACACACACACACACACACACACACACACACACACACACACACACACACACACACACACAATGTTGGGCACAGGGAACGTTACACTAATATAGTATGTCTAGTTCCACTCCTGCTGTCTCGTGTCTTACGCAGCAGTGCCATCTAGTGGTCAAAATAGGTTTTCATACTCTACCTCCAAAAAAAGGAAACTATTATTAATTTTATTTAACCTTTATTTAACTAGGCAAGTCAGTTAAGAACAAATTCTTATTTACAATGATGGCAAAACTCGGACGACGCTGGGTCAATTGTGCGCCACCCTATGGGACTCCCAATCATGGCTAGATGTGTTACAGCCTGGATTAGACCGCTGCGCCACTCAGGAGGCTATCTTTATTTAATTTACTGTAGTTTTGTTTTCTATTCAGCCTATTTGATTAAATGTTGTTCTTTAAACTTGTAAAAAATATATAAAAACGTATATAAAAACAAAGATCAGTTCATAGTCGTGGATTGGAAGAGAAACTCAATGTTGATATGTCAAACACGCACTACTAACGGCCATTGTAAAAACACATTGAATGCCAAACCAGATCCAAGATGTCACTGAATATACTTCCTGCTGATTGGTCCATGTTTTTGTGTACCTTCAGGGAGAGCCAATAACGTTCAGTGAGGAGGTCTTTGTGACCCACCGCTCCAGTGCCATGAGACAGTTCCTGCAGAACGCCATCCAGCTGCAGCTCTTCAAACAGGTACACAAACACACACACACACACACACACACACACACACACACACACACACACACACACACACACACACACACACACACACACACACACACACACACACACACACACACACACACACACACACACACACACACTCACAATAATAGGCTCACACACAATAATAGGCACACACACAATAATATGCGCACACACACCCCATTTCTCATTGGAATAAACCTTTCTCCATCTCTGTAGTTCATCGATGGCCGCTTGGACCTGCTGAACGCTGGTCAGGGCTTCAGTGATGTTTTCGAGGATGAGATCAACATGGGAGAGTATGCAGGTGTGAATACAATCATATCAAAAAAATGACACGTTTTTGTTTTTACTCGGTCTCAAAGCACTTGACTTGATCTGTGGTTGGGGACCGGCAGACATTTGATGCGCCTCCAAGGTCACCATAAACCAGTAGGCACGAAACAGAAGTCAACGTTTTGAAACTGAAGTAGACAACTCTGTCCAATAACAATGTTCATTGATGTTCTCTGTTTAAAAATGAATTAAAACAATTCAAGAATACTGCTATTCTTGGGTTAGGGACATTGACTCCTCCACTGCTATAGATGTTAGTAATGGGACATGGGTTAGGGACATTGACTCCTCCACTGCTATAGATGTTAGTAATGGGACATGGGTTAGGGACATTGACTCCTCCACTGCTATAGACATTAGTAATGGGACATGGGTTAAGGACATTGACTCCTCCACTGCTATAGACATTAGTAATGGGACATGGGTTAGGGACATTGACTCCTCCACTGCTATAGACATTAGTAATGGGACATGGGTTAAGGACATTGACTCCTCCACTGCTATAGACATTAGTAATGGGACATGGGTTAGGGACATTGACTCCTCCACTGCTATAGACATTAGTAATGGGACATGGGTTAAGGACATTGACTCATCCACTGCTATAGACATTAGTAATGGGACATGGGTTAGGGACATTGACTCCTCCACTGCTATAGACGTTACTAATGGGACATGGGTTAGGGACATTGACTCCTCCACTGCTATAGACATTAGTAATGGGACATGGGTTAGGGACATTGACTCCTCCACTGCTATAGATGTTAGTAATGGGACATGGGTTAGGGACATTGACTCCTCCACTGCTATAGACATTAGTAATGGGACATGGGTTAGGGACATTGACTCCTCCATTGCTATAGACGTCAGTAATGGGACATGGGTTAGGGACATTGAGACGTCCACTGCTATAGACGTCAGTAATGGGACATGGGTTAGGGACATTGAGACGTCCACTGCTATAGACGTTAGTAATGGGACATGGGTTAGGGACATTGATTCCTCCACTGCTACAGACGTTAGTAATGGGACATGGGTTAGGGACATTGATTCCTCCACTGCTACAGACGTTCGTAATGGGACATGGGTTAGGGCAGTGGAGAAGTCAGTGGTCCTAACTCATGTCCCATTACTAATCTGTATAGCAGTGGAGAAGTCAATGGTCCTAACTCATGTCCCATTACTAATCTGCATAGCAGGAGAGAAGTCAGTGGTCCTAACTCATGTCCCATTACTAATCTGTATAGCAGGGGAGAAGTCAGTGGTCCTAACTCATGTCCCATTACTAATCTGTATAGCAGTGGAGAAGTCAGTGGTCCTAACTCATGTCCCATTACTAATCTGTATAGCAGGGGTTCCCACATGTTTTGCTTTGCGACACACCAATTAAGGTGTCTGTTGAGTCGTAACCCACCTTAAGGGTTGAGCAGTGAAAAAGCAGTCCCGACCCACAGTTTTGGAACCACTGCTCTATAGAATATAGAATGGTCCACTGTGTTAAGACGTTGACCTTTCACCCTTGTGACCTCTCCTCTGTGTTAACTCCAAAGGCAGCGACAAAAACTACCACCAGTGGCTATTCACAGTAAAGGTAGGTCCTACATTTCAACCCATAAAAGTGCCCATATTTAACACAGTCACATGAGTAAATAAACTGTTGATTTCTCATATGCTGAGAGAGAAAGTTTAGGGAATGTATTTTATGGTAGAAAACAATGGCAACATTTCTATGACTGTTGCCATGTAATTGTTAGCTGTGCCGCTAACAATGGCTTTGTCTCCAACAGAAAGGGGGCGGTGCTATCTTTAACACAGTGAGGACCAAGGCTAACCCGGCCATGAAAACTGTCTATAAGTTTGTAAGTGTCCCTCTATCATGACAATTACACCATGACACTCCCAAAATATTTCACTGTTAACTCTCGCCATATTGCTGCTACTTTCTAAAGGGGCCATCTGCAGTTCAAACAATAACACATTGGTTTTGGTAATGAGTTTAGGGATGTGGCTGGAGAAATGTAACCACTCTCAAATTAAAAGACAGCTCTGGATGCAAGGACTGACCATCCATGATATTCAAATGATAGTTTTAACCATGTTTTGAAGCTATATAGTGTTTGTTTACAATTACATTGTTTACAAACAATTGCGTAAAACAAGCTTATATTTTGGGATCTGATGGAGTACAAGCGTTGAACAAATAAGCTCATGAGGCATCTGTAAGTTATTTTCTTCAAGAATCAATGGTTATATACACTCACCAGCTAGTTTATTAGGTACTCCCATCTAGTACAGGGTCGTTCCCCCCTTTGCCTCCAGAACAGCCTGAATTCTTCGTGGCGTGCATTCTCCAAGGTGTCGGAAACGTTCGTTGCTCAATTGGTATCAAGGGACCTAACGTGTGCCAGGAAAACATTCCCCACACCGGTACACCACCTCCACCCGCCTGTACCATTGACACCAGGCAGGAGTGGTCTATGGCGTCATGCTGCTTATGCCAAATCCTGACAAATCCGCAATAGTATTCGTTGGATCAGGCAATGTTTGTCACTCCTCAATTGTCTACGGTTGGTGAATGCGTGCCCACTAGAGCTGCTTCTTCTTGTTTTTAGCTGATCAGAGTAGAACCCGGTGTGGTCGTCTGCCGCAAAAGCCCATCCGTGACAAGGACACCACTGTTATTTATTTGTTTGTGGCCCGCCTGTTAGCTTGTACAATTCTTGCCATTTCCCTTCAATATCTCTCATCAACGAGCTGTTTTCGCCCACAGGACTGCTGCTGACTGGATGTTTTTTGTTTTTCGCACCATTGTCGGTAAACCATAGACACTGTCGTGCATGAAAAGCCTAGCAGGGCGGCCATTTCTGAGATACTGGATCCGGCTCGCCTGACACCTACGATCATATCACGTTCAAAGTCGCTTAGGTCACTTGTTTTGCCCATTCTAACGTTCAAACGAACAGTAACTGAATGTCTCTGCCTGTCTGCCTGCTTTATAAAGCAAGCCACGGCCATGTGACTCACTGTCTGTAGGAAGGGTGTACCTAATAAACTGTCCAGTGAGTGTATGTACAGCGCATTCAGAAAGTATTCAGACCCCTTCCCCTTTTCCACGTGTACTTGCGTTACAGCCTTATTCTAAAATTGATTCAATTATTTATTGTCCTCATCAATCAACACACAATAGCCTATAATGGCAAAGCAAAGCAGGTTTCTTAATTTTTTTGCAAATGTATTAAACATAGAAAACAGATACCTTATTTACGTAAGACTCGAAATTGAGCTCAGGTTTCTATTACTCATCCTTGAGATGTTTCAACAACTTGATTGGAGTCCACCTGTGGTAAATTCAATTGATTGGACATGATTTGGAAAGGTACACCTGTCTATATAAGGTCCCACAGTTGACAGTACATGTCATAGCAAAAACAAAGCCATGAGGTCAACGGAATTGTCTGATTTTGTCGAGGCACAGATCTGGGGAAGGGTACCAAAACATTTCTGCAGCTTTGAATGTCCCCAAGAACACAGTGGCCTCCATCATTCTTTAATGGAAGAAGTTTGGAACCACCAAGACTCTTCCTAGTTCTGGCATCCTAGCCAAATTGAGCAATCGGGGAGAAGGGCCTTGTTCAGGGAGGTGACCAAGATCTTGATGGTCACTCTGACAGAGTCCAAAAATGGATGTAGCAACTGCTGATAGCCCCTTTAAAGGTAGAACGCAAGATGACTCCTGACTTACAGACATCAACAGAAACTAAATCTGCTAAATAACCCTTTGTGTGTTTTCCCTC
This sequence comes from Oncorhynchus gorbuscha, assembly GCF_021184085.1. Classification (NCBI taxonomy): domain Eukaryota; kingdom Metazoa; phylum Chordata; class Actinopteri; order Salmoniformes; family Salmonidae; genus Oncorhynchus; species Oncorhynchus gorbuscha. The sequence goes on along the minus strand of NC_060183.1, from coordinate 74,073,883 downwards.
CAAAGGCTAAAGATCATGCCAGGATGGGGATAAAGGAAGTCAAGAGCCGACTAAAGCAAAAGGTGCCTAGTTCTCTGTGTTCAGCGTTTGGGTTTTGTTTATCTTTATCAATGTCTGTCTTTGGTCCAAATCACCGCCTGAAGAACAACTTCACAGAACACAACTGACACACACACAGACACACACAAATGCGCTGCCACTCAATGGACGACAGAATTCACTCACTGATGTTTTTTCCTCTCCCACACCTGGCTGTCACTCTTCCTTCCGCTGTGTGTTTATCTCTCCAACCTGACTCTCTGTTGACCTCTCACTTCTCCAACCTGATCCCCTTAACTTGACCTTCTGTTGACCTCTCATCTTGACACTCTCAATTTGATCCTATGTTGACCTCTCACCTCTCAACTTGACATCTTTACAATTCTGCTCCTTCATCTTGGTCCTCTCCCTCACTCTCTCACACCCTTTCTCCAAATATGGCCCTATTCTGTTCCTTAAATCCTCTATCTGCCCCTCTAACCCCTATTTGGCCTTCCTTTTATCCTGCTTTGGCCGTCCCCTACCCTCGTACACCTCACCTATGCTCCCCCCCCCCTCCACTATAGCCCTGTAGGGCCTCTTCCCTTGACCTTCCACTCCCCCTCTCCCTGCATGGGGACCATCACCACCACTACCCCCTCCAGCCACGCCAACCTCCTCCGTATTCTTGTGTCCCTCTCCAGGAGCTGGCAGAGAATGGCTACTCCTCGACAGTGGGCACTGGTGGCACAGGAACGGGCACCGGGGAGGAGGGCACCACTGACGGATCGCCCACCTCCACAGACGGAAAGGACGGCAGCGCCCGCACCTGGGACGAACGGCGTCCTATCACTGTGCACTTTGGACAGGTGGGTGAGAGGAACAGGAGGGATAGAAAGGGGGGTGAGTTTGAGAGGTCAATGAGGGTGCGTGTGCGTGTGTGTGTGAGAGAAGGCCTCCTATACTGTAAGTCTGCAAAACCATAAGCAGCATATAGAACCTCATATCTTCAACTGTCTGATCTCTCCTCACTGACTGTCAATCTGTTGGACTGACTGTTTTAATGCTGCTATATTTAGGAATGACACATATGCTCCTAAAAAAACACTACTGTCCTATAGTCACAGTTGTTTAAAGAAAAGTCTCCCCCAGTCTTTCCTATTTACAGTCATCATTATAACTATAGAAATATATAAATATCTATCTGATTTACACAGTGTGACTGTCCTCCTTTTGCTACTGTGCTGTCAGTTCTATAATTTTATCACAATCGTTGTTATTGGTTCTCTATCGTTCCATCTCTTTTGTTGCACTCATTCCTTGTTGGTTCTCATGTTTCACACGCTATATCATGCATGTCTCTGAGTCTCCACTCGCTCTGATCCATCCTGTCATCCATCTCTGAGTCTCCACTCGCTCTGATCCATCCTGTCATCCATGTCTCTGAGTCTCCACTCGCTCTGATCCATCCTGTCATCCATCTCTGAGTCTCCACTCGCTCTGATCCATCCTGTCATCCATCTCTGAGTCTCCACTCGCTCTGATCCATCCTGTCATCCATGTCTCTGAGTCTCCACTCGCTCTGATCCATCCTGTCATCCATGTCTCTGAGTCTCCACTCGCTCTGATCCATCCTGTCATCCATGTCTCTGAGTCTCCACTCGCTCTGATCCATCCTGTCATCCATGTCTCTGAGTCTCCACTCGCTCTGATCCATCCTGTCATCCATCTCTGAGTCTCCACTCGCTCTGATCCATCCTGTCATCCATCTCTGAGTCTCCACTCGCTCTGATCCATCCTGTCATCCATGTCTCTGAGTCTCCACTCGCTAAACGTAATAATACCATTGGATGTCATTTCTAAATGTAATAATACCATTGGATGTCATTTCTAAACGTAATAATACTATTGGATCTCATTTCTAAATAATACTGTTGGATCTCATTTCTAAATAATACCATTGGATCTAATTTCTAAACGTAATAATACCATTGGATGTCATTTCTAAATGTAATAATACCATTGGATGTCATTTCTAAACGTAATAATACCATTGGATGTCATTTCTAAACGTAATAATACTATTGGATCTCATTTCTAAATAATACTGTTGGATCTCATTTCTAAATAATACCATTGGATCTAATTTCTAAACGGGTTTAATACCATTGGATGTCATTTCTAAATGTAATAATACCATTGGATGTCATTTCTAAACGTAATAATACTATTGGATCTCATTTCTAAATAACACCTTTGGATCTCATTTCTAAACGTAATAATACGATTGGATCTCATTTCTAAATAATACTATTGGATCTCATTTCTAAATAATACCTTTGGATCTCATTTCTAAATAATACCATTGGATGTCATTTCTAAATGTAATATATGCCATTTAGCAGACGCTTTTATCCAAAGCGACTTACAGTCATGTGTGCATACATTCTACGTATGGGTGGTCCCGGGGATCGAACCCACTACCCTGGCGTTACAAGCGCCATGCTCTACCAACTGAGCTACAGAAGGACCACAAGGACCACAAATGTAATAATACCATTGGATGTCATTTCATTTCTTGTCCAAGATGGCGTAGCAGTCGAACGTCTTGTCGTGTCCCTTGTATATATTGTTTTTAAATATTTTTTAAACATATTTTTCTTCGCATATCTTTTAAAACATTTTGTTAAACCTCAACTTCTAAATACTCTCCTGCAATCCACCTCACCCAATGTAGCTATTTTCTTCTAAAGTACTTATATCTACTTTGGATCCGAAAACCCCTCAACTGAAGCTAGCCAGCTAACTACCAGCTAGCTACCAGCTATCAGTCAGCAAACCATTGCTAGTGGTCTTCAGCTAACCGGTCATCAGCTAACCTTTAGCTCGGAAAGCTCTCACCAGTTCGAACAACGCGACTCTAACCAGAGCATAACGGACCTATTATTTTTTTTATCCTCGGATTCCCACCGGATTCCCACCGCAAACGGAACATTTTCAGCTGGATTCTTCACAACTAGCTATCTAGCTAACCGCAACCCCGGATGATTACTCCTGGCTAGCGTTTCCACCCACTTAGCTTGAAGCTAGCCCGGCCAGAGCTCCTGTGCTACCACCGAAGCATACTCCTGGGCTACAATATCCGGACCCTCGACCGGTCGATCGATGTCACCACATGAAGAGGAATAAACAGACTCACCCCATCGCGAAGTCCTTGCTTGCTAATTTGGTCTGCTAGCTGGTTTAGCCCCGGTCCGCAAACTGCTACCTTGTTTAGCCCTGGCCTACTATCTGTTAACTTGTTAGCACAGGCCTGCTAACCGTCTGAATAGCCGCGTCCCAAACACTCACTGGACCCATATTTACTTTCCCTTTTCGATTTTTAATTTGTTTATACCTTCCGGTAACCTGCCTCACCCAATGTGATACGGAATCACCATTATTTTTTATTTTTAGAAGACACTCAAGAACCTCCAGAAGCTAACCAGCTAACTAGCTACAAGCTATTTAGTCATTGTTAGCCACTGCTGTTTTTTAACCTGGATAACACTCGCCAGTCCAGCTTCCCTGCCCCATCCACCGCTGCCCCCCTGGACACTGATCACTTGGCTACATAGCTGATGCGTGCTGGACTGTCCATTAATCACGGAACTCCATTCTGCTTGTTTATGTTTTATCTGTCGGCCCCAGCCGCACTCAGGCTCTGTCTGTAGTTAATCCGACCCGCCCTGCCTAGCCTACGCCATTTTACCTGCTGTTGTTGTGCTAGCTGTTGTTGTCTCACCTACTGTTTTAGCTACTGTTTTAGCTAGCTCTCCCAATTCAACACCTGCGATTACTGTATGTCTCTCTCAAATGTCAATATGCCTTGTATACTGTTGTTCAGGTTAGTTATCATTGTTTTAGTTTACAATGGAGCCCCTAGATCCACTCTTCATACCCCTGATACCTCCTTTGTCCCACCTCCCACACATGCGGTGACCTCACCCATTACAACCAGCATGTCCAGAGATACAACCTCTCTCATCATCACCCAGTGCCTGGGCTTACCTCCGCTGTACCCGCACCCCACCATACCCCTGTCTGCGCATTATGCCCTGAATATATTCTACCATGCCCAGAAATCTGCTCCTTTCATTCTCTGTCCCCAACGCTCGAGGCGAACAGTTTTGATAGCCTTTAGCCGCACCCTCATACTACTCCTCTTCTGTTCCGCGGGTGATGTGGAGGTAAACCCAGGCCCTGCATGTTCCCAGGCACCCTCATTTGTTGACTTCTGTGATCGAAAAAGCCTTGGTTTCATGCATGTCAACATCAGAAGCCTTTTCCCTAAGTTTGTTTTACTCACTGCTTTAGCACACTCTGCTAACCCTGGTGTCCTTGCCGTGTCTGAATCCTGGCTCAGGAAGGCCACCAAAAATTCTGAGATTTCCATACCCAACTATAACATCTTCTGTCAAGATAGAACTGCCAAAGGGGGAGGAGTTGCAGTCTACTGCAGAGATAGCCTGCAAAGTAATGTCATACTTTCCAGGTCCATACCCAAACAGTTGGAACTACTAATCTTGAAAATGACTCTCTCCAGAAATAAGTCTCTCACTGTTGCCGCCTGCTACCGACCCCCCTCAGCACCCTGCTGTGCCCTGGACACCATTTGTGAATTGATTGCCCCCCATCTAGCTTCAGAGTTTGTTCTGTTAGGTGACCTAAACTGGGATATGCTTAACGCCCCGGCAGTCCTACAATCTAAGCTAGATGCCCTCAATCTCACACAAATCATCAAGGAACCCACCAGGTACAACCCTAAATCTGTAAACAAGGGCACCCTCATAGACGTCATCTGACCAACTGGCCCTCCAAATACACCTCCGCTGTCTTCAACCAGTATCTCAGCGATCACTGCCTCATTGCCTGTATCCGCTACGGAGCCGCAGTCAAATGACCACCCCTCATCACTGTCAAACGCTCCCTGAAACACTTCTGTGAGCAGGCCTTTCTAAACGACCTGGCCCGGGTATCCTGGAAGGACATTGACCTCATCCCGTCAGTTGAGGATGCCTGGTCATTCTTTAAAAGTAACTTCCTCATTATTTTAGATAAGCATGCTCCGTTCAAAAAATGCAGAACTAAGAACAGATATAGCCCTTGGTTCACTCCAGACCTGACTGCCCTCGACCACCACAAAAACATCCTGTGGCGGACTGCAATAGCATCGAACAGTCCCCGCGATATGCAACTGTTCAGGGAAGTCAGGAACCAATACACGCAGTCAGTCAGGAAAGCTAAGGCCAGCTTCTTCAGGCAGAAGTTTGCATCCTGTAGCTCCAACTCCAAAAAAGTTCTGGGACACTGAAGTCCATGGAGAACAAGAGCACCTCCTCCCAGCTGCCCACTGCACTGAAGCTAGGTAACACGGTCACCAACAATAAATCCATGATTATCGAAAACTTCAACAAGCATTTCTCAACGGCTGGCCATGCCTTCCGCCTGGCTACTCCAACCTCGACCAACAGCTCCGCCCCCCCGCAGCTACTCGCCCAAGCCTCTCCAGGTTCTCCTTTACCCAAATCCAGATAGCAGATGTTCTGAAAGAGCTGCAAAACCTGGACCCGTACAAATCAGCTGGGCTTGACAATCTGGACCCTCTATTTCTGAAACTATCCGCCGCCATTGTCGCAACCCCTATAACCAGCCTGTTCAACCTCTCTTTCATATCGTCTGAGATCCCCAAGGACTGGAAAGCTGCCGCAGTCATCCCCCTCTTCAAAGGGGGAGACACCCTGGACCCAAACAGGTTCACTTCCGGCGCCGACTGAGATGGCCGCCTCGCTTCGCGTTCCTAGGAAACTATGCAGTTTTTTGTTTTTTTACGTGTTATTTCTTACATTAGTACCCCAGGTCATCTTAGGTTTCATTACATACAGTCGAGAAGAACTACTGAATATAAGATCAGCGTCAACTCACCATCAGTACGACCAAGAATATGTTTTCCGCGACGCGGATCCTGTGTTCTGCCTTACAAACAGGACAACGGAATGGATCGCATGCAGCGACCCAAGGAAACGACTCCGAAAAAGAGGGAAACGCGGCGGTGTTCTGGTCAGACTCCGGAAAAGGGCACATCGCGCACCACTTCCCAGTATTCTTCTTGCCAATGTCCAGTCTCTCGACAACAAGGTTGATGAAATCCGAGCAAGGGTGGCATTCCAGAGGGACATCAGAGACTGCAACGTTCTCTGCTTTACGGAGACATGGCTTACTGGGAAAACGCTATCCAGGGCGGTGCAGCCAACGGGTTTCTCCACGCATCGCGCCGACAGAAACAAACATCTCTCTGGTAAGAAGAGTGGAGGGGGCGTATGCCTCATGACTAACGGGACATGGTGTGATGAAGAAAACATACAGGAACTCAAATCCTTCTGTTCACCCGATTTAGAATTCCTCACAATCAAATGTAGACCGCATTATCTTCCAAGAGAATTCTCTTCGATTATAATCACAGCCGTATATATCCCCCCCCAAGCAGACACATCGATGGCTCTGAACGAACTTTATTTAACTCTTTGCAAACTGGAAAACATTTATCCGGAGGCTGCATTCATTGTAGCTGGGGATTTTAACAAAGCCAATCTGAAAACAAGACTCCTAAATTTTATCAGCATATCGATTGCGCAACCAGGGGTGGTAAAACCTTGGATCATTGTTACTCTAACTTCCGCGACGCATATAAGGCCCTGCCCCGCCCCCTTTCGGAAAAGCTGACCACGACTCCATTTTGCTGATCCCTGCCTACAGACAGAAATTAAAACAAGAGGCTCCCACGCTGAGGTCTGTCCAACGCTGGTCAGAACAAGCTGACTCTACACTCCAAGACTGCTTCCATCACGTGGACTGGGACATGTTTCGTATTGCGTCAGATGGGAATATTGACGAATACGCTGATTCGGTGTGCGAGTTCATTAGAACGTGCGTCGAAGATGTCGTTCCCATAGCAACGATAAAAACATTCCCTAACCAGAAACCGTGGATTGATGGCAGCATTCGCGTGAAACTGAAAGCGCGAACCACTGCTTTTAATCAGGGCAAGGTGTCTGGCAACATGACTGAATACAAACAGTGCAGCTATTCCCTCCGTAAGGCTATCAAACAAGCTAAGCGTCAGTACAGAGACAAAGTGGAATCTCAATTCAATGGCTCAGACACAAGAGGCATGTGGCAGGGTCTACAGTCAATCACGGACTACAAGATGAAATCCAGCCCAGTCACGGACCAGGATGTCTTGCTCCCAGGCAGACTAAATAACTTTTTTGCCCGCTTTGAGGACAATACAGTGCCACTGACACGGCCTGCAACGGAAACATGCAGTCTCTCCTTCACTGCAGCCGAGGTGAGTAAGACATTTAAACGTGTTAACCCTCGCAAGGCTGCAGGCCCAGACGGCATCCCCAGCCGCGCCCTCCGAGCATGCGCAGACCAGCTGGCCGGTGTGTTTACGGACATATTCAATCAATCCCTATACCAGTCTGCTGTTCCCACATGCTTCAAGAGGGCCACCATTGTTCCTGTTCCCAAGAAAGCTAAGGTAACTGAGCTAAACGACTACCGCCCCGTAGCACTCACTTCCGTCATCATGAAGTGCTTTGAGAGACTAGTCAAGGACCATATCACCTCCACCCTACCTGACACCCTAGACCCACTCCAATTTGCTTACCGCCCAAATAGGTCCACAGACGATGCAATCTCAACCACACTGCACACTGCCCTAACCCACCTGGACAAGAGGAATACCTATGTGAGAATGCTGTTCATCGACTACAGCTCGGCATTCAACACCATAGTACCCTCCAAGCTCGTCATCAAGCTCGAGACCCTGGGTCTCGACCCCGCCCTGTGCAGCTGGGTACTGGACTTCCTGACGGGCCGCCCCCAGGTGGTGAGGGTAGGCAACAACATCTCCTCCCCGCTGATCCTCAACACGGGGGCCCCACAAGGGTGCGTTCTGAGCCCTCTCCTGTACTCCCTGTTCACCCACGACTGCGTGGCCACGCACGCCTCCAACTCAATCATCAAGTTTGCGGATGACACAACAGTGGTAGGCTTGATTACCAACAACGACGAGACGGCCTACAGGGAGGAGGTGAGGGCCCTTGGAGTGTGGTGTCAGGAAAATAACCTCACACTCAACGTCAACAAAACTAAGGAGATGATTGTGGACTTCAGGAAACAGCAGAGGGAACACCCCCTATCCACATCGATGGAACAGTAGTGGAGAGGGTAGCTAGTTTTAAGTTCCTCGGCATACACATCACAGACAAACTGAATTGGTCCACTCACACTGACAGCGTCGTGAAGAAGGCGCAGCAGCGCCTATTCAACCTCAGGAGGCTGAAAAATTTGGCTTGTCACCAAAAGCACTCACAAACTTCTACAGATGCACAATCGAGAGCATCCTGGCGGGCTGTATCACCGCCTGGTACGGCAACTGCTCCGCCCTCAACCGTAAGGCTCTCCAGAGGGTAGTGAGGACTGCACAACGCATCACCGGGGGCAAACTACCTGCCCTCCAGGACACCTACACCACCCGTTGTTACAGGAAGGCCATAAAGATCATCAAGGACATCAACCACCCGAACCACTGCCTGTTCACCCCGCTATCATCCAGAAGGCGAGGTCAGTACAGGTGCATCAAAGCTGGTACCGAGAGACTGAAAAACAGCTTCTATCTCAAGGCCATCAGACTGTTAAATAGCCACCACTAACATTGAGTGGCTGCTGCCAACACACTGTCATTGACACTGACCCAACTCCAGCCATTTTAATAATGGGAATTGATGGAAATGATGTAAATATATCACTAGCCACTTTAAACAATGCTACCTTATATAATGTTACTTACCCTACATTATTCATCTCATATGCATATGTATATACTGTACTCTACAACATCGACTGCATCCTTATGCAACACATGTATCACTAGCCACTTTAACTATGCCACTTTGTTTACTTTGTCTACACACTCATCTCATATGTATATACTGTACCCGATACCATCTACTGTATGCTGCTCTGTACCATCACTCATTCATATATCCTTATGTACATGTTCCTTATCCCCTTACACTGTGTATAAGACAGTAGTTTTGGAATTGTTAGTTAGATTACTTGTTGGTTATCACTGCATTGTCGGAACTAGAAGCACAAGCATTTCGCTACACTCGCATTAACATCTGCTAACCATGTGTATGTGACAAATAAAATTTGATTTGATTTGATTTTGTTACAGGCAGGGCAGGATGGATATAGGTCTATCTAAGGTCTTCGAAAGCCAAGTCAACAAACAGGTCACTGACCATCTCGAATCCCACTGTACCTTCTCCGCTGTGCAATCTGGTTTCCCGAGCCGGTCACGGGTGCACCTCAGCCACGCTCAAGGTACTAAACGATATCATAACCGCCATCGATAAAAGACAGTACTGTGCAGCCGTCTTCATCGACCTTGCCAAGGCTTTCGACTCGGTCAATCACCATATTCTTATCGGCAGACTCAGTTATCTCGGTTTTTCAGATGACTGCCTTGCCTGGTTCACCAATTACTTTGCAGACAGAGTTCAGTGTGTCAAATCGGAGGGCATGCTGTCCGGTCCTCTGGAAGTCTCTATGGGGGTGCCACAGGGTTCAATCCTCGGGCCAACTCTTTTTTTCTGTATATATCAATGATGTTGCTCTTGCTGCGGGCGATTCCCTGATCCACCTCTATGCAGACGACACCATTCTATATACTTCCTGCCCGTCCTTGGACACTGTGCTATCTAACCTCCAAACGAGCTTCAATGCCATACAACACTCCTTCCGTGGCCTCCAACTGCTCTTAAATGCTAGTAAAACCAAATGCATGCTTTTCAACCGTTCGCTGCCTGCACCCGCACGCCTGACCAGCATCACCACCCTGGATGGTTCCAACCTTGAATATGTGGACATCTATAAGTACCTAGGTGTCTGGCTCGACTATAAACTCTCCTTCCAGACTCATATCAAACATCTCCAATCGAAAATCAAATCAAGAGTCGGCTTTCTATTCCGCAACAAAGCCTCGTTCACTCACGCCGCCAACTTACCCTAGTAAAACTGACTATCCTACCGATCCTCGACGTTGGCGATATCATCTACAAAATTGCTTCCAACACTCTACTCAGCAAACTGGATGCAGTTTATCACTGTGCCATACGTTTTGTCACTAAAGCACCTTATACCACCCACCACTGCGACTTGTACGCTCTAGTCGGCTGGCCCTCGCTACATATTCGTCGCCAGACCCACTGGCTCCAGGCCATCTACAAGTCCATGCTAGGTAAAGCTCCGCCTTATCTCAGTTCACTGGTCACGATGGCAACACCCATCCGTAGCACGCGCTCCAGCAGGTGTATCTCACTGATCATCCCTAAAGCCAAAACCTCATTTGGCCGCCTTTCGTTCCAGTTCTCTGCTGCCTGTGACTGGAACGAATTGCAAAAATCGCTGAAGTTGGAGACTTTTATCTCCCTCACCAACTTCAAACATCTGCTATCTGAGCAGCTAACCGATCGCTGCAGCTGCACATAGTCTATCGGCAAATAGCCCACCCATTTTTACCTACCTCATCCCCATACTGTTTTTATTTATTTACTTTTCTGCTCTTTTGCACACCAATATCTCTACCTGTACATGACCATCTGATCATTTATCACTCCAGTGTTAATCTGCAAAATTGTAATTATTCGCCTACCTCATGCCTTTTGCACACAATGTATATAGACTCCACTTTTTTTTCCTATTGTGTTATTGACTTGTTAATTGTTTACTCCATGTGTAACTCTGTGTTGTCTGCTCACACTGCTATGCTTTATCTTGGCCAGGTCGCAGTTGCAAATGAGAACTTGTTCTCAACTAGCCTACCTGGTTAAATAAAGGTGAAATAAAAAAAGTAAAAATTTTCTAAACGTAATAATACCAACGGATCTCATTTCTAAATAATACTACTGGATCTCATTTCTAAATAATACCATTGGATCTCATTTCTAAACGTAATAATACCAACGGATCTCATTTTTAAACAATAATAGCATTGGATCTCAGTTAAACCATTCCACTAGTTAGTGTCTAGCAACCCTAACTAAGCTGGAGTGAAATCAAGCGTAATACTTTACAGTCAACATAAAATAAATAAAAAATCAAATCAATACTTAGTCGACATACTCCCAGACATAGTGTTGTTAAAGCTTTAAACAAGGAGAAGGTTAAGAGGTACTCTGGTCTGAAAAGCATCTCAACCACTGTCACCCACGTTGTGTCACCATGACCACAGGGGACACCAAGACACATCACCGTGACGATGGTGACACCACGCTGACAGAGGACCCCGTTCATTATGTCGCTATGGTAACCCCCCAGTAGCCCTCATGCCTCTGCCTCCTCCGCTGCTATGAAGAGAGAAAAGAGGGGGTGGCGGGGGGGGGGGGAGATAGATGGGAGGGAGATACCGAGAGAGAGAGAGAATGTTGTTGAGGTTTTGCTCCCAGCACCCTCCATCCATCTCTTCCTCTCATTATAGCGCTGAATAATTAGGACACACACGTCCTCTCTCTTTCTAATATACACACACACCTGTCAGGACAACGTTCGTTAAAAGCATTGTCATCTGCAACGAGGATACAGTGTCAGTTAGCTGAGACTTTGTTCAAGGAGGGCCTAGCAACATCTGTTTTTGTGTTGGTGTGGGTACGTGGTATTGAGTGGAGGGGATGTTGTAGTGGTTGTCTAATGTGGTTGTGTGTTGGGGATTGTCTGGTTTGGTTGTGTGGTGGGGGTTGTCTAATGTGGTTGTGTGTTGGGGATTGTCTAGTGTGGTTGTCTGGTTTGGTTGTGTGGTGGGGGTTGTCTAATGTGGTTGTGTGGTGGTGGTTTTGTGATGGGGTTGTCTGATGTGGTTGTGTGATGAGGGTTGTCTGATGTGGTTGTGTGGTGGTGGTTTTGTGATGGGGTTGTCTGATGTGGTTGTGTGATGAGGGTTGTCTGATGTGGTTGTGTGGTGGGGGTTGTCTGATGGGGTTGTGTGGTGGGGTTGTCTGATGTGGTTGTGTGGTGGCGGTTGTCTAATGTGGTTGTGTGGTGGGGGTTGTCTAATGTGGTTGTGTGGTGGGGGTTGTCTGATGTGGTTGTGTGGTGGGGGTCGTGTGATGTGGGGAGGGTTGTTCGGTGGGGGTTGTGTGGTGGGGGTTGTCTAATGTGGTTATGTGGTGGGGTTGTCTAATGTGGTTGTGTGGTGGGGTTTTGTAGTGGGGTTGTCTGATGGGGTTGTGTGGTGGGGTTTTGTGGTGGGGGTTGTCTGATGGGGTTGTGTGGTAGGGTTTTGTGGTGGGGGTTGTCTAATGTGGTTGTGTTGTGAGGGTTGTCTGATGTGGTTGTGTGGTGGGGGTTGTCTGTGGTTGTGTGGTGGGGGTTTTGTGGTGGGGTTGTGTGGTGGGGGTTGTCTGTGGTTGTCTGGTGGGGGTTGTCTGATGTGGTTGTGTGGTGGGGGTTGTGGGGTTATGTGGGTTGTCTGATGTGGTTGTTTGGTGGGGCTTGTGTGATGGGGTTGTCTGATGTGGTTCTGTGGTGGGGGTTGTCGGTTGTGTGGTGGGGGTTATGTGGTGGTGGTTGTGTGTTGGTGGTTGTCTGATGGGGTTGTCTGATGTGGTGGGGTTGTCTGATGTGGTGGTTGTGTGGTGGTGGTTGTGTGGTGGGGGTTGTGTGGTGGGGGTTGTGTGGTGGGGGTTGTGTGGTGGGGTTGCCTGATGTGGTGGTTGTGTGGTGGGGGTTGTGTGGTGGGGTAGTGTGGTGGGGTTGTGTGGTGGGGTGGTTGTGTGGTGGGGTTGTGTGGTGGGGGTTGTGTGGTGGGGTTGTGTGGTGGGGTTGTGTGGTGGGGGTTGTGTGATGAGGGTTGTGTGATTGGGGTTGTGTGATGGGGGTTGTGTGGTGGGGTTGTGTGATGGGGGTTGTGTGGTGGGGTTGTGTGGTGGGGGTTGTCTGGTGGGGTTGTTTGGTGGGGGTTGTGTTGTGGGGCTTGTGTGATGGGGTTGTCTGATGTGGTTCTGTGGTGGGGTTGTGTGGTGGGGTTGTCTGATGTGGTTGTTTGGTGGGGGTTGTGTTGTGGGGCTTGTGTGATGGGGTTGTCTGATGTGGTTCTGTGGTGGGGGTTGTGGGTTGTGTGGTGGGGGTTATGTGGTGGTGGTTGTGTGTTGGTGGTTGTCTGATGGGGTTGTCTGATGTGGTGGTTGTGTGATGGGGTTGTGTGATGGGGGTTGTGTGGTGGGGTTGTGTGGTGGGGGTTGTGTGGTGGGGGTTGGTGGTTGTCTGATGGGGTTGTCTGATGTGGTGGGGTTGTCTGATGTGGTGGTTGTGTGATGGGGGTTGTGTGGTGGGGGTTGGTGGTTGTCTGATGGGGTTGTCTGATGTGGTGGTGGTTGTCTGATGGGGTGGGGTTGTCTGATGTGGTGGGGTTGTCTGATGTGGTGGTTGTGTGGTGGGGTAGTGTGGTGGGGTTGTCTGATGTGGTGGGGTTGTCTGATGTGGTGGGGTTGTCTGATGTGGTGGGGTTGTGTGATGGAGGTTGTGTGGTGGGGGTTGTGTGGTGGGGTTGTGTGGTGGGGTTGTGTGGTGGGGTGGGGGTTGTCTGGTGGGGTTGTGTGATGGGGGTTGTGTGGTGGGGGTTGTGTGGTGGGTTTGCGTGGTGGGGGTTGTGTGGTGGGGGTTGCGTGGTGGGGGTTGTGTGGTGGGGTTGTCTGATGTGGTGGGGTTGTGTGGTGGGGGTTGTGTGGTGGGGTTGTGTGATGAGGGTTGTGTGATGAGGGTTGTGTGATGAGGGTTGTGTGATGAGGGTTGTGTGATGAGGGTTGTGTGATGGGGGTTGTGTGGTGGGGGTTGTGTGGTGGGGTTGTGTGGTGTGGTTGTGTGGTGGGGTTGTGGGGTTGTCTGATGTGATGAGGGTTGTGTGGTGGGGTTGTGTGGTGGGGTTGTGTGGTGGGGGTTGTGTGATGAGGGTTGTGTGATGAGGGTTGTGTGATGAGGGTTGTGTGGTGGGGGTTGTGTGATGAGGGTTGTGTGATGAGGGTTGTGTGATGAGGGTTGTGTGGTGGGGTTGTGTGATGAGGGTTGTGTGATGAGGGTTGTGTGATGAGGGTTGTGTGGTGGGGTTGTGTGATGAGGGTTGTGTGATGAGGGTTGTGTGATGAGGGTTGTGTGGTGGGGTTGTGTAATGGGGGTTGTGTGATGGGGGTTGTGTGATGGGGGTTGTGTGGTGGGGTTGTGTGGTGGGGTTGTGTATTGTCAGGCAGGGATGCAGACTAAATAAGGAATATGTGAGATTGGGTCACTCCATCTGAAGATGTAACAAATATGTACATGTAGTGTGTGTGAGTGTGCATCCACATACAGAATGTTTGTGTGTGTACATTATCATGTCCCTCCATTGCTATTTATGTGTGTGACCCCTGGGTGTCTCTGGTGCAGCCCCTCCGAGAGCCTCCCCCTCGGCCCCCTCCTCCCAGGCTCCAATGCGGCAACGCGTGGCCCGTGAGTACCTGCCCACTCTACCCCTCTACCTCTAGTCTCTGGCCTTGGCACCTGAGTTTGTGATTTGGTGTGTGTGCGTGCGTGCTTATCGACTGGTATACTGTCAGAGTATGCGTCACAGGTATGTTCCATCTATCATGCTGTGCTCTCAGAGGTACAGGGTGACCTTTGAACGACAGGTAGCCTAGCGGTTAGAATGTTGGGCCATTAACCAAAAAGGTTGCTGGTTCAAATCCCTGAGCCAGCAAGGTGTAAAAATCTGCCCTTCTGCCCTTTAGCAAGTCAGTTAACCCACAACAATAACTGCTACCCAGGTGCCGATGACGTGGATGTCGATTAAGAGGGGTTGGGTTAAATGTGGAAGGCACATTTCAGTTGAAGCCATTCAGTTGGAAAACTGACTAGGTATCCCCCTTTCCTTTCCTTAACCTCCCGTTGACTGGAGGGACTAATCCACTTCATTCACCTGATCTTTCTGCTCTGTTTCAGTGTGTATACCTGAGTTTCGTGTGTGTGTGTGTGTGTGTGTGTGTGTGTGTGTGTGTGTGTGTGTGTGTGTGTGTGTGTGTGTGTGTGTGTGTGTGTGTGTGTGTGTGTGTGTGTGTGTGTGTGTGTGTGTGTGTGTGTGTGTGTGTGTGTGTGACATCTAGTGCACAGCTCTTTAACAGTTACTTAAACTCATGGCTGTCGTATGTTACACTGGCCTGAGCTATTTCTCTGGAGCTTGTGTAATGCTTCTCTTTACATTTCCCTTCAATCCTATGCCTGGTCCCAGCGATAACAACCCCCACCACACAACCACATCGTTCTAAAGATCCTTAAGAAAAAGTGTCATCATTCATGGTGCAATGATGAAGAAGCTCCCCCTATCGCACACACACACACACACACACACACACACACACACACACACACACACACACACACACACACACACACACACACACACACACACACACACACACACACACACACACACACACACACACACACACACACACACACACACACACACACACACACACACCACACCACATAACCCCCCCCCATGACCTCCCTCCCTGCTCAGGATTAATTAAGCCTTTCACTTTGTACACCCATCCCTCCCTTTCCTCTCTTCTTCCTCCTCTCACTCCCTACCTCGCTATTGTTTCCCAGCCTCTATTGTTTCCCAGCCTCTATTGTTTCCCAGCCTCTATTGTTTCCCAGCCTCTATTGTTTCCCAGCCTCTATTGTTTCCCAGACTCTATCTATTGTTTCCCAGACTCTATCTATTGTTTCCCAGCCTCTATCTATTGTTTCCCAGACTCTATTGTTTCCCAGACTCCATCTATTGTTTCCCAGACTCCATCTATTGTTTCCCAGACTCTATCTATTGTTTCCCAGACTCCATCTATTGTTTCCCAGACTCTATCTATTGTTTCCCAGACTCTATCTATTGTTTCCCAGACTCTATCTATTGTTTCCCAGCCTCTATTGTTTCCCAGACTCAATCTATTGTTTCCCAGACTCTATTGTTTCCCAGTCTCTATAGTTTCCCAGACTATATTGTTTCCCAGACTCTGTCTATTGTTTTCCAGACCCCATCTATTGTTTCCCAGACTCTGTTTCCCAGTCTTTATAGTTTCCCAGACTCTATTGTTTCCCAGACTCCATCTATTGTTTCCCAGACTCTATCTATTGTTTCCCAGCCTCTATTGTTTCCCAGCCTCTATTGTTTCCCAGACTCTATTGTTTCCCAGACTCTATTGTTTCCCAGACTCAATCTATTGTTTCCCAGACTCAATCTATTGTTTCCCAGACTCAATCTATTGTTTCCCAGACTCTATTGTTTCCCAGACTCTATCTATTGTTTCCCAGACTCTATTTTTTCCCAGACTATATTGTTTCCCAGACTCTTTTGTTTCCCAGACTCAATCTATTGTTTCCCAGACTCAATCTATTGTTTCACAGTCTATATTGTTTCCCAGACTCTATCTATTGTTTCCCAAACTCTATCTATTGTTTCCCAAACTCTATCTATTGTTTCCCAGACTCTATTGTTTCCCAGACTCTATCTATTGTTTCCCAGACTCTATTGTTTCCCAGACTCTGTCTATTGTTTACCAGACTCAATCTATTGTTTCCCAGACTCTATTGTTTCCCATACTCTATTGTTTCCCAGACTCTATACATTCCCAGTCTTTATAGTTTCCCAGTCTTTATAGTTTCCCAGTCTTTATAGTTTCCCAGACTCTATAGTTTCCCAGTCTCTATAGTTTCCCAGTCTCTATTGTTTCCCAGACTCAATCTATTGTTTCCCAGACTCAATCTATTGTTTCCCAGACTCAATCTATTGTTTCCCAGACTCAATCTATTGTTTCCCAGACTCAATCTATTGTTTCCCAGACTCTATTGTTTCCCAGACTCCATCTATTGTTTCCCAGACTCCATCTATTGTTTCCCAGACTCCATCTATTGTTTCCCAGACTCAATCTATTGTTTCCCAGACCCAATCTATTGTTTCCCAGACTCAATCTATTGTTTCCCAGACTCAATCTATTGTTTCCCAGACTCAATCTATTGTTTCCCAGACTCAATCTATTGTTTCCCAGACTCAATCTATTGTTTCCCAGACTCAATCTATTGTTTCCCAGACTCAATCTATTGTTTCCCAGACTCAATCTATTGTTTCCCAGTCTATATTGTTTCCCATACTCTATTGTTTCCCATACTCTATTGTTTCCCAGACTCTATACATTCCCAGACTCTGTTTCCCAGTCTTTATAGTTTCCCAGACTATATAGTTTCCCAGACTCTATAGTTTCCCAGTCTCTATAGTTTCCCAGTCTCTATAGTTTCCCAGTCTCTATTGTTTCCCAGACTCAATCTATTGTTTCCCAGACTCAATCTATTGTTTCCCAGACTCAATCTATTGTTTCCCAGACTCTATCTATTGTTGCCCAGACTCAATCTATTGTTTCCCAGACTCTATCTATTGTTTCCCAGACTCAATCTATTGTTTCCCAGACTCTATCTATTGTTGCCCAGACTCAATCTATTGTTTCCCAGACTCTATCTATTGTTTCCCAGACTCTATTGTTTCCCAGTCTCTATAGTTTCCCAGACTATATTGTTTCCCAGACTCTGTCTATTGTTTTCCAGACCCCATCTATTGTTTCCCAGACTCTGTTTCCCAGTCTTTATAGTTTCCCAGACTCTATTGTTTCCCAGACTCCATCTATTGTTTCCCAGACTCTATCTATTGTTTCCCAGCCTCTATTGTTTCCCAGACTCTATTGTTTCCCAGACTCTATTGTTTCCCAGACTCTATTGTTTCCCAGACTCAATC
The DNA here is from genome assembly GCF_021184085.1 of Oncorhynchus gorbuscha. Lineage (NCBI taxonomy): Eukaryota > Metazoa > Chordata > Actinopteri > Salmoniformes > Salmonidae > Oncorhynchus > Oncorhynchus gorbuscha. Next base: position 74,055,945 of record NC_060183.1, on the reverse strand, counting down.
TATTGTTTCCCAGACTCAATCTATTGTTTCCCAGACTCTATTGTTTCCCAGACTCTATCTATTGTTTCCCAGACTCTATTTTTTCCCAGACTCTATTGTTTCCCAGACTCTATTGTTTCCCAGACTCAATCTATTGTTTCCCAGACTCAATCTATTGTTTCACAGTCTATATTGTTTCCCAGACTCTATCTATTGTTTCCCAAACTCTATCTATTGTTTCCCAGACTCTATTGTTTCCCAGACTCTATCTATTGTTTCCCAGACTCTATTGTTTCCCAGTCTCTATAGTTTCCCAGACTATATTGTTTCCCAGACTCTGTCTATTGTTTCCCAGACTCAACCTATTGTTTCCCAGACTCTATTGTTTCCCATACTCTATTGTTTCCCAGACTCTATTGTTTCCCATACTCTGTTTCCCAGTCTTTATAGTTTCCCAGACTATATAGTTTCCCAGACTCTATAGTTTCCCAGTCTCTATAGTTTCCCAGTCTCTATAGTTTCCCAGTCTCTATAGTTTCCCAGACTCAATCTATTGTTTCCCAGACTCAATCTATTGTTTCCCAGACTCAATCTATTGTTTCCCAGACTCAATCTATTGTTTCCCAGACTCAATCTATTGTTTCCCAGACTCAATCTATTGTTTCCCAGACTCAATCTATTGTTTCCCAGACTCAATCTATTGTTTCCCAGACTCAATCTATTGTTTCCCAGACTCAATCTATTGTTTCCCAGACTCTATTGTTTTCCAGACTCTATTGTTTTCCAGACTCTATCTATTGTTTCCCAGACTATATTGTTTCCCAGACTCTGTCTATTGTTTTCCAGACCCCATCTATTGTTTCCCAGACTCTGTTTCCCAGTCTTTATAGTTTCCCAGACTCTATTGTTTCCCAGACTCCATCTATTGTTTCCCAGACTCTATCTATTGTTTCCCAGCCTCTATTGTTTCCCAGCCTCTATTGTTTCCCAGACTCTATTGTTTCCCAGACTCAATCTATTGTTTCCCAGACTCAATCTATTGTTTCCCAGACTCAATCTATTGTTTCCCAGACTCTATTGTTTCCCAGTCTCTATAGTTTCCCAGACTATATTGTTTCCCAGACTCTGTCTATTGTTTTCCAGACCCCATCTATTGTTTCCCAGACTCTGTTTCCCAGTCTTTATAGTTTCCCAGACTCTATTGTTTCCCAGACTCTATTGTTTCCCAGACTCTATTTTTTCCCAGACTATATTGTTTCCCAGACTCTATTGTTTCCCAGACTCAATCTATTGTTTCCCAGACTCAATCTATTGTTTCCCAGTCTATATTGTTTCCCAGACTCTATCTATTGTTTCCCAGACTCTATTGTTTCCCAGTCTCTATAGTTTCCCAGACTATATTGTTTCCCAGACTCTATTGTTTCCCAGACTATATTGTTTCCCAGACTCTATACATTCCCAGACTCTGTTTCCCAGTCTTTATAGTTTCCCAGACTATATAGTTTCCCAGACTCTATAGTTTCCCAGTCTCTATTGTTTCCCAGACTCTGTTTCCCAGTCTCTATAGTTTCCCAGACTCTGTTTCCCAGTCTTTATAGTTTCCCAGTCTCTATAGTTTCCCAGTCTCTATAGTTTCCCAGTCTCTATAGTTTCCCAGTCTCTATAGTTTCCCAGTCTCTATAGTTTCCCAGTCTCTATAGCTTCCCAGTCTTTATAGTTTCCCAGACTTTATAGTTTCCCAGACTATTGTTTCCCAGACTCCATCTATTGTTTCCCAGACTCTATCTATTGTTTCCCAGCCTCTATTGTTTCCCAGCCTCTATTGTTTCCCAGACTCTATTGTTTCCCAGACTCAATCTATTGTTTCCCAGACTCAATCTATTGTTTCCCAGACTCTATTGTTTCCCAGTCTCTATAGTTTCCCAGACTATATTGTTTCCCAGACTCTGTCTATTGTTTTCCAGACCCCATCTATTGTTTCCCAGACTCTGTTTCCCAGTCTTTATAGTTTCCCAGTCTTTATAGTTTCCCAGTCTTTATAGTTTCCCAGTCTTTATAGTTTCCCAGACTCTATTGTTTCCCAGACTCTATTGTTTCCCAGACTCAATCTATTGTTTCCCAGACTCAATCTATTGTTTCCCAGTCTATATTGTTTTCCAGACTCTATCTATTGTTTCCCAGACTCTATTGTTTCCCAGACTCTATTGTTTCCCAGTCTCTATAGTTTCCCAGACTATATTGTTTCCCAGACTCTGTCTATTGTTTTCCAGACCCCATCTATTGTTTCCCAGACTCTGTTTCCCAGTCTTTATAGTTTCCCAGACTCTATTGTTTCCCAGACTCCATCTATTGTTTCCCAGACTCTATCTATTGTTTCCCAGCCTCTATTGTTTCCCAGCCTCTATTGTTTCCCAGACTCTATTGTTTCCCAGACTCAATCTATTGTTTCCCAGACTCAATCTATTGTTTCCCAGACTCAATCTATTGTTTCCCAGACTCTATTGTTTCCCAGTCTCTATAGTTTCCCAGACTATATTGTTTCCCAGACTCTGTCTATTGTTTTCCAGACCCCATCTATTGTTTCCCAGACTCTGTTTCCCAGTCTTTATAGTTTCCCAGACTCTATTGTTTCCCAGACTCTATTGTTTCCCAGACTCTATTTTTTCCCAGACTATATTGTTTCCCAGACTCTATTGTTTCCCAGACTCAATCTATTGTTTCCCAGACTCAATCTATTGTTTCCCAGTCTATATTGTTTCCCAGACTCTATCTATTGTTTCCCAGACTCTATTGTTTCCCAGTCTCTATAGTTTCCCAGACTATATTGTTTCCCAGACTCTATTGTTTCCCAGACTATATTGTTTCCCAGACTCTATACATTCCCAGACTCTGTTTCCCAGTCTTTATAGTTTCCCAGACTATATAGTTTCCCAGACTCTATAGTTTCCCAGTCTCTATTGTTTCCCAGACTCTGTTTCCCAGTCTCTATAGTTTCCCAGACTCTGTTTCCCAGTCTTTATAGTTTCCCAGTCTCTATAGTTTCCCAGTCTCTATAGTTTCCCAGTCTCTATAGTTTCCCAGTCTCTATAGTTTCCCAGTCTCTATAGTTTCCCAGTCTCTATAGCTTCCCAGTCTTTATAGTTTCCCAGACTTTATAGTTTCCCAGACTATTGTTTCCCAGACTCCATCTATTGTTTCCCAGACTCTATCTATTGTTTCCCAGCCTCTATTGTTTCCCAGCCTCTATTGTTTCCCAGACTCTATTGTTTCCCAGACTCAATCTATTGTTTCCCAGACTCAATCTATTGTTTCCCAGACTCTATTGTTTCCCAGTCTCTATAGTTTCCCAGACTATATTGTTTCCCAGACTCTGTCTATTGTTTTCCAGACCCCATCTATTGTTTCCCAGACTCTGTTTCCCAGTCTTTATAGTTTCCCAGTCTTTATAGTTTCCCAGTCTTTATAGTTTCCCAGTCTTTATAGTTTCCCAGTCTTTATAGTTTCCCAGACTCTATTGTTTCCCAGACTCAATCTATTGTTTCCCAGACTCAATCTATTGTTTCCCAGTCTATATTGTTTCCCAGACTCTATCTATTGTTTCCCAGACTCTATTGTTTCCCAGTCTCTATAGTTTCCCAGACTATATTGTTTCCCAGACTCTATTGTTTCCCAGACTATATTGTTTCCCAGACTCTATACATTCCCAGACTCTGTTTCCCAGTCTTTATAGTTTCCCAGACTATATAGTTTCCCAGACTCTATAGTTTCCCAGTCTCTATAGTTTCCCAGTCTCTATTGTTTCCCAGACTCTGTTTCCCAGTCTCTATAGTTTCCCAGACTCTGTTTCCCAGTCTTTATAGTTTCCCAGTCTCTATAGTTTCCCAGTCTCTATAGTTTCCCAGTCTCTATAGTTTCCCAGTCTCTATAGTTTCCCAGTCTCTATAGTTTCCCAGTCTCTATAGTTTCCCAGTCTATAGTTTCCCAGTTTCTATAGTTTCCCAGACTCTATAGCTTCCCAGTCTTTATAGTTTCCCAGACTTTATAGTTTCCCAGACTATATAGTGTCCCTGTCTCTATAGTTTCCAAGACCCTATCTATTGTTTCCAAGACCCTATCTATTGTTTCCAAGACCCTATCTATTGTTTCCAAGACCCTATCTATTGTTTCCAAGACCCTATCTATTGTTTCCAAGACCCTATCTATTGTTTCCAAGACCCTATCTATTGTTTCCAAGACCCTATCTATTGTTTCCAAGACCCTATCTATTGTTTCCAAGACCCTATCTATTGTTTCCAAGACCCTATCTATTGTTTCCAAGACCCTATCTATTGTTTCCAAGACCCTATCTATTGTTTCCAAGACCCTATCTATTGTTTCCAAGACCCTATCTATTGTTTCCCAGACTCTATAGTTTCCCAGTCTCTATAGTTTCCCAGTCTTTATAGTTTCCCAGTCTTTATAGTGTCCCAGTCTTTATAGTGTCCCAGTCTTTATAGTTTCCCAGACTATATAGTGTCCCAGTCTCTATAGTTTCCCAGACTCTATTGTTTCCCAGACTCTGTTTCCCAGTCTTTATAGTTTCCCAGACTATATAGTGTCCCAGTCTCTATAGTTTCCCAGACTCTATTGTTTCCCAGACTCTATTGTTTCCAAGACACCCCCCCCCCCCCACACACACACACTAATTAGTCTTGTAGTTCTTTCCTACCTCCTCCCACTGAGTTTGACCCTCTGGGTTAGGGTCAGGGCTGGGGGCATCTTGGGCAGCTGGACATACCAGATTACATTTGACCTCCAACCCCTCACTGAACCCCATGACCTCTGACCACACCTGGTCTCTAGCTGTAGGGTTGCTCTGTTATGACACATCCTACCCCATCCGAGGTTTAGGGTTCACCATATTTTTTTGCGGAATGTCTTTGGTGTCAGACAGGAGAAGATCACTATATTCTGTGTGGATATGACATTTTACCTATCAACTGATATTCACATACCGGCTAATGTCTAAGCATGTGTATTGACATATCAACATGCATATGGGCTAACATATGTGCACAATATTTTGTGTCTGTGTCCGTTAGTGTAACTCGATTGGAATAGTTTGTTTGTGAGTTTGTTTTATTTTGTATATTTCCACAGGCCCGTCCACCTAGGCCTCAGGTGGCCAAGAGACCTCGCAGCAACGTGGGCCTGGAGAGTAGCCCTGAACAGTAAGACCACCAAGCTACACTATACACATCCCCATCATCGTCATCATCTAGTCCCTCATAATCTACACTATACACATCCTCATCACCCATCTTCATCATCACCATCATCGTCATCACCTAGTTCCTCATAATCTACACTATACACATCCTCAAATCACTCATCATCACCATCTTGTAAGTCGCTTTGGATAAAAGCGTCTGCTAAATGGCATATATTATTATTATTATTATTATTATCTTCATCACCTAGTTCCTAATAAGCTACACACTTACTGAGGTCTGCAACTACAACAAATTGTTTTAGTTTTCATTTGGACAGGGTTCTCCAGCTCCAGTGCTGGATAGATACTGGATGTGCAGGCTTTTGCTCAAGCCCTGCAGAAATCCAAAAAGGAAGAACACAATTAGTTGATTATTTTGGACTGAAGTTGGAGAACCCCGTCCTATACTAATAATGAAGAACTTGCAACTATACCCACTACCATGTTATTGACACATACACAAACACTTCATCTACATACTCACTACCAGAAACGCACATATTAGCCGCAGTATAATGATTGCAGATACATACCATGATATCCCTGGAAACCCTCTATTTATGTTGGTACTCAGCCCCACAGTCCCAGAAGTTTGTATGAGAGCTTCTGAGGGCTAGTGTGGCATGAAGCTAACCATTGGGAGTTAGCCAATTTCACAGTCTCCTGAGGTGTAGAGTAGCATGAAGCTAACCATTGGGAGTTAGCCAATTTCACAGTCTCCTGAGGTGTAGAGTAGCATGAAGCTAACCATTGGGAGTTAGCCAATTTCACAGTCTCCTGAGGTGTAGAGTAGCATGAAGCTAACCATTGGGAGTTAGCCAATTTCACAGTCTCCTGAGGTGTAGAGTAGCATGAAGCTAACAATTGGGAGTTAGCCAACTATTCTCAATACATTACACCTCGGGGTTTCCAGTGTTTTCAGTTCATAGTGTGTTTGTGATTTAACTGTGAGAAAGGTTCAATCAAATATTCATGAAGTTTTTAGGCTGGACTTGGCCACTAGATTAACAAAGCTGTAACAATCTAAGTGTGTTATTCAAAGGTTGTGGGAATGCTTATTTGTTTTTTTTATACAATGCGTGGGTCTAATCCTGAATGCTGATTGGTTAAAAGTTAAAACCACTTGATTGAAGACCCACAGACGACACTCAGACTCGTGTTTGGTGAAGTCTACATATGTTTGCTGCCCTCTTGTGGCCTATGAAAATAAGTTGTTGTATTGGTCTGTTACCAATGAAGAAAAATATGTCACAGGCCAAGACTAAGATTTCTCTCTTTCAGTCTTTTTCAATCATCTCTCCATTTCTCACACCTTATTGAAAAACAAATAAATCATTCAATCAAATTAAAGTGTTCTGTTCTATATCTTTCAGTCATACATAAATTATTTTTTAAAGATAACCTTTCACACAAAATCATCTGATATACAAAAAATGATTCGATTTTCTTTCTCTTTGTCTGTCTCTCTCTCTCTCGCCATCCTCTCTCTCTCGCCATCCTCTCTCTCTCTCCATCCTCTCTCTCGCCATCCTCTCTCTCTCTCCATCCTCTCTCTCTCTCACCATCCTCTCTCTCTCTCACCATCTCTCTCTCTCTCTCTCTCTCTCTCTCTCTCTCTCTCTCTCTCTCTCTCTCTCTCTCTCTCTCTCTCTCTCTCTCTCACCATCCTCTCTCTCTCTTTCTCTCTCTCTCTCTCTCTCTCTCACCATCCTCTCTCTCCCTCTCTCTCACCATCCTCTCTCTCTCTCTCTCTCTCTCTCTCTCTCTCTCTCTCTCTCTCTCTCTCACCATCCTCTCTCTCTCTCTCTCTCTCTCTCTCTCTCACCATCCTCTCTCTCCCTCTCTCTCGCTGCTCTGTGTGGGATATGGGATATCTCTTTCTCTCCTTCCTTTTCTATCACTGTCATTCCCTTTCTTTCTCTCTCTGCCTATGCTTATCTACCTCCCCCAGTGGTGGCCGTCCCACACGTCACTACACAGTCTTTCTGTCCGAAGACTCATCAGGCGACGAGCTGCAGCACGAAGACCACTCCATTGCCAGCTTCCCCGAGAACTTTCTCTTCTCTGCCCCCTTCGAATGGTCACCCCTGTACGCTGCACTCCTACCTATGATAATGCACTCACTTCATTGTGTAGTGCTTCTTTGATTGGCTTATCTCTGTCTGGCTCGATGCATGATTGGGCAGCTGATCCGCAACTCTTCCAATGTTTTTTCTTTGATTGTTTTCTGATTGGCTGAACACGATCTCTTTCTGCTGTCTGCATTATGTTTTGTGGTCCATCTCTCAAATTATTTTTGGCTCCATTGCCAGCAAACATTAAAATCTGCTGCAATAATAGCTTATCCTGTAGCAAAACAAAGTCAGGCAAGTGTAGAGACAGCAAGTGTAGAGACAGCAAGTGTAGCGACAGCGTGTGTAGAGACAGATTGCTGTTCAAGCAGGCAGGAATACAGCATAATCCGTTTGCATCATATGATGTAGGATGTATTTCTGCCTGCTTGAACGGCAGTAAGCTCAGGTACACATGAAAACATGACTTGACCCTGAGAATCGATAGAACATCGCTCCGATATGCACAGAAATGATATAACATTCAAAATGGTTGAATCTTTCCTTTAATAATCGTATCTATGTGCTGGGACTGTAACAGTGTACCTGCTCACAGGGGTGGGTAACTCCGGTCTGATTGGTGTCCCACTTTTTCTCCATCCCTAAACTGAAGATCATGATTGGTGTCACAGTTTTGCCTCCGTTAATCAATTAATCAGGCCCCCGAGGACTGGAATTGCCCACCCCTGTCAACAGCTTACTGTACTGAATGTGACAATATTAATTATGTGCAACTGTGCATGCAGCCTTGCACACATGCATGTAACTAATTAAATAATTTGTCCGACAGGCCGCCTCCTTACCGCTCCCTGAAAGAGGCGGAGGAGGGGGAGGAGCCCATCAGCGGCCCCTCCTACACAGCCCCGCCCAGCCCAGTGATGGAGAAGTTTGCTGATATCAACCTGCTGGGGAACATGTTCAGCTGCTTGGACGAGCCTGAGGGACAGCAACTCAGCCTGGCCAAGAGCCTGGAGGACCTCCGCACACCCAAAGACCCCCAAGAGCAGCAGAAATTAATCTACCAGGTACCAGAGGACACATGGGACAGGGTGGCTATAGACCTGGATCAAAAATGGATTTCAGGGGTCTGAAACTCCCAGTTTGCATGCCAAAAACAGTCCACGAGCCGGTTAAAACAATTGTGGTCCATTATCTATACTCATGTTACATTATATAGCATTTGATATTACAGGTTGTCAGCTGTTTTATTCTCTTGTTTCTTTCCTCTGTAGCGGATGGACCTGAGTGGCACCCTTCCAGGCCTCAAGCACTCCAACCCCTACAACAAGATGTGGAGCATGCATGGGCAGGATGATATGGCCATGTCTGGCCGGGTGTCTCCGAATTGGGAACGACCCCTGTCCGTGCCCCCTCCTGACCTGGAAGAGCTGCGGCCCCCTAGCCGAGAGAGCTTCGGTCCCGGGGTCCTCGAGCGGCCGGATCTCTTCACCACCCCCAGCCAAGGGGAGTGCATCACCATCCCCCGCCCCCAGGGGAGGAAAACCCCAGAGCCAGGTAAGGTCTTGGGTCCGCCACCAGTGCCCCAGCCCCGGACCAAGCCGGGGGTAGTGGGGGATGGTGGGACCACTACAGCAGGGGGGCAGGAGTTCCGGCAGGCCCTTGGGATGGGGGGTGACCTGATGCTGCAGCCCACCAAGATGGACTTCAATGACGGGGAGGATGTGGACCTGCTCAGCCTCCTGGACCCCCTGAACAACCCGGCCCAGACCACCACCACCCCAGCCTTGGCAGGGGAAGGAGCAGACTCACGGTCCTGTGCTGAACCTCCAACCTCCAGGCCTGTTCTCCCACCACGTCCCTACCCTCAGAGCCTGCCCCCCTTCCACCAACACATGCCCCTGAACCCCTTCACCCCGCCCCTCGGCTACTCCACCCACAGACACTACTCGCCCACCGTAGCGGGGAATCCCTTTGGTGGCCGTGCCTACGGGCCTCCCGCCTCCACCTATTTCCACGCCTCCCCCCAAGGTCACCCTCCTCACCCTCTTTCTACAATGCTGGGGCTCTACAGACTGTCCTCCCCCGTGGGGTCTACCCTCCCTCCTGGTATGGGATCCATGCGGTCTGCCTTCCCCAATCATGGCGGTCCTCCCCCTACCTCCTCAGGCAGCCACCATGCTCTCTCTAACCTGTTGGACTCCCCCTCGGTCCCCACCCCTAGCCTCGCCACTAGGGTACTGCCAAAGCCTCCCAACACTGCAGAGGACTCCAACGAGACTCAGGATCCCTTTGGGGACCTACTGGCCATGGCTAAGCCGGCCGCTGCACCACCTAAAAAGAAGGTGGAGGGCCTTCGGGGGAAATGGGAGACTTTTGACTAACCCTCCTTTCCTTACTTTCCACGTGTGGGCGTTGTCTTATTCACCTCTTCCCTGCACCAGCTTATGCTGCTGACCAATGAGTAACAGAGTCTGTGTGTCAGGCGACCAATCAAGAGGCTGGGTTCCAAGCTGTCCCCTCTCCCCCGTCTCCCCCGCTAAATGTCGGGGTTCACACCTCACTCTTTCTCTCTCTCCCCCTCTCTCCCCCTCCTCTCTCCGTCTCTCTCTGTCTCTATGTTTCTCTCTCTCTCCGTCTCTCTCTGTCTCTGTTTCTCTCTCTCTCCGTCTCTCTCTGTCTCTGTTTCTCTCTCTCTCCGTCTCTCTCTGTCTCTGTTTCTCTCTCTCTCCGTCTCTCTCTGTCTCTGTTTCTCTCCCTCGCTCTCCCCCTCCTCTCTCTGTCTCTCTCTCTCTCCTCTCTCTCTCCTTCTCTCTCTGTCTGTCTCTCTCCCTCTCTATATTTCTCTCTCTATCTGTCTCTCTCTCTCTCCCCCTCCTCTCTCCGTCTCTCTCTGTCTGTCTCTCTCTCTCTGTCTGTCTCTCTCTGTCTCTCTCTCGGTCTCTGTTTCTCTCTCTCTCTCTCTCTCTCTCTCTCTCTCTCTCTCTCTCTCTCTCTCTCCGTCTCTATGTCTCTCCCTCTCTCTCTGTCTCCCTCTCTCTCCGTCTCTCTCTGTCTCTGTTTCTCTCCCTCGCTCTCCCCCTCCTCTCTCTGTCTCTCTCTCTCTCTCCTCTCTCTCCTTCTCTCTCTGTCTGTCTCTCTCCCTCTCTATATTTCTCTCTCTATCTGTCTCTCTCTCTCTCCCCCTCCTCTCTCCGTCTCTCTCTGTCTGTCTCTCTCTCTCTGTCTGTCTCTCTCTGTCTCTCTCTCGGTCTCTGTTTCTCTCTCTCTCTCTCTCTCTCTCCGTCTCTATGTCTCTCCCTCTCTCTCTGTCTCCCTCTCTCTCTGTCTGTCTCTCTCTCTGTCTCTCTCTCTGTCTCTCTCTCCCCCTCCTCTCTCTCTCTCCTCTCTCTCTCTCTCTCTCCTCTCTCTCTCTCTCCTCTCTCTATGTCTCTCTCTCCCCTCTCTCTCCTCTCTCTCGTCCTTCAGTCTGGAATGGGACTCTCAACCCGGCCTTGCTTCTTTCAGTACGCTGTATATGCCAACCATGCACAGCCCATGCTAGCACGCTCTTGCACAGTATCCCTTGGTGTTAGCTGTGTGTGTTCAATGCCTTCACTTAGACGTTAGCTTAACTCAAACTGGAAGGCGTGTGGCCTCTAAAACACATCTTGACTCTATCCTGGGACCCGGCACCAAAAGGCCATCATGTCTCAGAAACTGTCAGAGCCGTGTCTGTTGCTACGATGGTAATGCTAATCATTAGAGTAGCTAGTAGTTTGTGGATTTCCCAGCTTTGCGGTGTTCTAATCCGATCTGTGGCACATCACTAACATGCAGTCCGTCCACCCTCAATGTGTTCAGCGGCGTCATGTTTGTAGAGGAAACTCTCGAATGATACATGATTTTGTTTGCCTGGAATAACTAATGGACCGTTGTCATTGACTGAAGCAAATCCACCAGAACATTTTGACTGAACAGGGTTGTTTGTGGACCTTGGTTTACGTTATGCCGGTTACAGCAATCTTTCAGGTGAAACTTTTGCTAATTCATTTGTCAAACTTTAAGATGCCATGATTGTAAATTCCTATGTAGTAGGAGAGGACTATAGAACAACCATGTTGCACCAATCATGTTTGCTATTTAAACTCATCCCATGTATTCCCTAACCCTTTGTTGATTTTGGCCTTATTCTAAGTGTTATCATGTTTTCTGTGTCTGAGGACAGTGATCATCTACTACTGAGTCACTGGCTGCTTGCTCAGTGTGCTGCTACTATGTGTGCAAGAGTGTAAAGTATGTACTGACAAAATGGCTACCGTTGTCAGTTGCGATTGCAACGGATTGCCAGTGCGCTTCCGTTTGGATCCGAAATGACTCAAATCAGGACCTAGACCAAGAACTAAGACGACACTAGTCCGTGACACTATAGGACGTTTGTCCCGACAACTGCTACAAATAAACCCCCACCGCCTTGTGGGTAATCACATTCATGGAGTCATTGGGCCTAACATTTGGGAGAACTCCTACATGCTAATGCTAAAGGCTAACAGTGTGGTGGAAGATAAAGTAAGGCTGTGGAGCAAAATCATGTCAAATGATGTCTGTGGAAAATGTAATTGGAACACATCTTGGTCCTTGCTTTGTATGTAGAGGGAACAAAATAGAATGTACAGTGTATGATTGATTAAAGAGATATCAAGTACTGTGTCGGCTAATACTAGAAACATTAAGTCAAGTTCCATCTTTTGGAACTCCTCCTCAGAGTTAGCGCTTTTCTCCTCTCTGGTCACAACAGCTTATGGAGAACGGGACTAATGAGTTAGCAAGAACTTCAGTGACATTTAAGTCTTCCTTATTCCATCCTGAAATGGTTTGCAAAATATTTCCCCCAGTTTTAGACGATGAATCACCCATACTACAATATGCATTTATAATATGGACCTTTTTAATTGATTTTGTCAAAAAGGTTTGCAAAATAAAGCCAAAATACAGACTTTTCTCTGAAGCACGGTGTTAGTGACGTTGATTAGCTAGTCATACATTACTCAAGTTAGCGATAATTAATTCACAAGTGATTAGTGATTAGCTGTCAATATTTAACTGGCTATATCTAGACATCCCTAAGTATTCATTGTGTTTATAAGAAACCTTGATTTTACCAGAGCCTACAATCATTAGTACTGCACTCACCCCTAGTATTCATTGTGTTCATAAGAAACCTTGATTTTACCAGAGCCTACAATCATTAGTACTGCACTCACCCCTAGTATTCATTGTGTTCATAAGAAACCTTGATTTTACCATAGCCTGCAATCATTAGTACTGCACTCACCCCTAGTATTCATTGTGTTCATAAGAAACCTTGATTTTACCAGAGCCTACAATCATTAGTACTGCACTCACCCCTAGTATTCATTGTGTTCATAAGAAACCTTGATTTTACCAGAGCCTACAATCATTAGTACTGCACTCACCCCTAGTATTCATTGTGTTCATAAGAAACCTTGATTTTACCAGAGCCTACAATCATTAGTACTGCACTCACCCCTAGTATTCATTGTGTTCATAAGAAACCTTGATTTTACCAAAGCCTACAATCATTAGTACTGCACTCACCCCTAGTATTCATTGTGTTCATAAGAAACCTTGATTTTACCAGAGCCTACAATCATTAGTACTGCACTCACCCCTAGTATTCATTGTGTTCATAAGAAACCTTGATTTTACCAGAGCCTACAATCATTAGTACTGCACTCACCCCTAGTATTCATTGTGTTCATAAGAAACCTTGATTTTACCAGAGCCTACAATCATTAGTACTGCACTCACCCCTAGTATTCATTGTGTTCATAAGAAACCTTGATTTTACCAGAGCCTACAATCATTAGTACTGCACTCACCCCTAGTATTCATTGTGTTCATAAGAAACCTTGATTTTACCAGAGCCTACAATCATTAGTACTGCACTCACCCCTAGTATTCATTGTGTTCATAAGAAACCTTGATTTTACCAGAGCCTACAATCATTAGTACTGCACTCACCCCTAGTATTCATTGTGTTCATAAGAAACCTTGATTTTACCAGAGCCTACAATCATTAGTACTGCACTCACCCCTAGTATTCATTGTGTTCATAAGAAACCTTGATTTTACCAGAGCCTACAATCATTAGTACTGCACTCACCCCTAGTATTCATTGTGTTCATAAGAAACCTTGATTTTACCAGAGCCTACAATCATTAGTACTGCACTCACCCCTAGTATTCATTGAATAATAATAATACGTGGGATTTATATATCGCTTTTCAAGGAACCCTGTGGTTTGTATGCACCTTTCTTAGGGGCTGTGGTAACTTTTGATCGACTATACATTTGAAGTGTGGTTTAAGAATCCGAGCAATGCAAATTAAATCTCACTCTAACACTTTGGTCAAGACACCAGCACAGTATTTATTGAATGAGTGAACATTCAGTGACAACAGTCTTTGCCTTACCGTCAAGGATACTCCATTATGTTTTAATCCATATCTACGTTGGGCAAAAGTCCTTGGTGTGTCTATTTATTGCTGATGTAGATGGTGTCCATACCTCCCCATCCCCTCCCCCTCTACATCCCCTCCACATCCCCTGTCCACATCCCCTGTATCTTCCCTCCACATCCCCTGTCCACATCCCCTCTACATCCCCCTCCATATCCCCTCCCCTCCACATCCCCCTCCACATCCCCTCCCCTCCACATCCCCTGTCCACATCCCCTGTATCTTCCCTCCACATCCCCTGTCCACATCCCCTCTACATCCCCCTCCACATCCCCTCTACATCCCCCTCCACATCCCCTGTCCACATCCCCTGTATCTTCCCTCAACATCCCCTGTCCACATCCCCCACATCCCCTGTCCACATCCCCTGTATCTTCCCTCCACATCCCCTGTCCACATCCCCTCTACATCCCCCTCCATATCCCCTCTACATCCCCCTCCACATCCCCTCCCTTCCACATCCCCTGTCCACATCCCCTGTATCTTCCCTCCACATCCCCTCTACATCCCCCTCCACATCCCCTCCACATCCCCTCTGCATCCCCCTCCACATCCCCTCTACACCCCCTCCACATCCCCTGTCCACATCCCCTGTATCTTCCCTCCACATCCCCTGTCCACATCCCCTGTCCACATCCCCTCCCTCCACATCCCCTGTCCACATCCCCTCTACACCCCCTCCACATCCCCTGTCCACATCCCCTCTACACCCCCTCCACATCCCCCTCCACATCCCCCTCCACATCCCCTCCATAGCCCTTCCACATCCCCTCCATATCCCCTCCACATCCCCTCCATATCCCTTCCACATCCCCTCCATATCCCCTCCACCTCTTCTTCCCTCCACAACCCCTCCCTCCCTCCTCCACCTCACCTTCCCTCCACATCCCATTCCCTACACCTTCCCTTCCCTCCACATCCCCTCCATATCCCCTCCACCTCTTCTTCCCTCCACAACCCCTCCCTCCCTCCTCCACCTCAACTTCCCTCCACATCCCATTCCCTCCACCTTCCCTCCACATCCCTTCCACAACCTCTCCATATCCCCTCCACCTCTTCTTCCCTCCACAACCCCTCCCTCCCTCCTCCACCTCAACTTCCCTCCACATCCCATTCCCTCCACCTTCCCTCCCTCCACATCCCTTCCACATCCCCTCCATATCCCCCCACCTCTTCTTCCCTCCACAACCCCTCCCTCCCTCCTCCACCTTCCCTTCCCTCCACATCCCATTCCCTCCACCTCATCTTCCCTCCACATCCCATTCCCTCCACCTTCCCTTCCCTCCACATCCCCTCCACCTTACCTCCACATCCCCTCCACCTTCCCTTCCCTCCACATCCCCTCCACCTTCCCTCCACATCCCCTCCACCTTCCCTCCACATCCCCTCCACCTTCCCTTCCTTCCACATCCCCTCCACATCCCCTCCACCTTCCCTCCACATCCCCTCCACCTTCCCTTCCCTCCACATCCCCTCCACATCCCCTCCACCTTCCCTTCCCTCCACATCCCCTCCACCTCCTTTTTAGTTTTTTTCCGTTTGTTTTTCTCGTTTGTATATCTCTCACGATTATAAAGAACACAGTCACACAATCACTGCCTGGCTTCTTTTTACTCCCTTCTTTAGCTGGTAGTTGTACTGATTATCTTATTTTCTAGCCATGTTTCTGTCTGTCACTCTCATTGGATCTGCAGTGTGATCTGCTTATTGACCACCCTATTCCCTGAAGTCAAAGACTGGAACTATTGTGTCTTCTGAAGACCCTTAGTAGTGTTTTTTTGGACCTTGTGTGTTAATAAATTGGGTTCTATGAAAGATCAATTACTTTCTCAGGATGTTTGTTTACAGTGTTTTTGGGGGGGGCAGATTCTTTTAGCATGTTGACCATTTATATTCAGATCTTATGAGCTGCAACACACAGATATAAAGGTAAAGTATTTCCCTCACAAATCAGAACCAGCCTTTGTTCCTCAAAGCTGGGCTCAGCTGCACTAGGCTAATGCTAACTAACTCCAAAAGCTCCTATAAATTGAAGGGACACTCGAGCAACTAGAGGTACAGTATACATCGCCTTATAATTGAAAGGGGTTGACTCAGTTTTCTCAGTGTTTTTATTATAAGAATCTCCCGACATTTCTTTTTAAACACATATTTACAGTTCAATAACAACAAGGTTGTGTTTGTGTAGAATCCTCTATACAGTGCGGTCTTTATTGCATATTTTTTAACTCTTGCTTTCTATGCAAAACCTTGTATGAACAGTATCAACATAAGAAATGTCCAGCGTCACTGAAAGTAGAATGTGAAAACAGTGCAAACTAATGCAGATATCGAACAACCCAGCAAAGAACTACTGTCAAATCATTTCTGACATAATTTACAACAATAAGAGACAAAAGTTTAGATTTTCCTCAGTATATAAAAGAACTAGGATAAAAGTACAGCAGTGTTTTCTCAGTATATAGTTCATATTTGTATCACATTACTTTTCGCCAAAGATTTGATGGAACCCATTCCTCTTATTCTTCAGTTGGGTCTTGCTGTGACTTGATGTTTGCATTAAGAAACAGTGAAGCGCTTCACTTTTAAGGAAACATTTTTTGTACAATACAGTCAAAGTCCAAGTATAACAAGATGTTTGAGAATGTGACAAGAAAATAAAGGCATAGTGACACTTTACCTTACTTTCGTTGTTTCCAGTCACATACTTACAGTACCCCAGCTTTTGCTGAGATTGACATCTTCAAATAAGGACAGGTGAATATACTCAGGCTTTAACACAGATATCTGCATCGTCAGTTTGTTTAAACGTCTATCCTGTTGTTTCATCACTAATCTTGCTGCTCAGAAACCCAATTGTGTTATCCTCCATTTGGAAACGGAAGTGGGCGTGCCGCGTTAAAACGCTAAATGAGTGGAAGAACATCCTTTGTGCACGTAAACGTGCTTAATGTCAACTTAAAATCAAACACAAAATCTAACACGTTTGAACGACCAAAAATATACAAACTATAGCCTCTTCACACAAAAAGAAAATCAGTCATTAACATTTCGGAAGGGGTAGGGATTGTGGAGTCCGACAGAGAGTGAGGTCTCACAAGGATTAATTAATTCTCCAAAATGCCAGTTCAAGAACTGTGTAACCTTGAGTGTGTAGTGGTGCCACAATTCCACATATTGTGATCATGGAGGATAAATTAGTCTTAGGAGCAGAGTTCCTGGGGTGGAAGAGACAGACATGTCTTCAACAGGCAGTACATTGTCTGTCGGGTAGATTTTTTTCTAGTGGTGACTAAAGTGGCTTTGTAAAGAAAACCAACCCGTTGATTACAATTGCTTTTGGCCCATATTCTACTTAAACAGTGCAGAACCATTGAACTTTTAGTTGTAAAAGTTGTAAAATACTGAACCCCCCCTTTAAGATTGTTGCCCTACCTTTCACCAAGAATTGCAAGACTCTAGTAAGGGTGTGGGTAGGTGGTGCCCCCTGTTTATTATGTAATTCTTAAAAAAGAAAAGTCCATCCATCTTCCCAATGCTGACTCCTCGAGCATATGCCTCCTCTCCGTCTGTGGGAGACAAGCGATTGTCCTTTGGTCCTTGGGCTCCCCCAACCAGGATGCTCCAACTGTCAGTTCTCTACTAACCAATCCCACTGCCCACCTCCACTCCTCCAACTGTCAGTTCTCTACCAACCAATCCCACTGCCCACCTCCACTCCTCCAACTGTCAGTTCTCTACCAACCAATCCCACTGCCCACCTCCACTCCTCCAACTGTCAGTTCTCTACCAACCAACCCCCACTGCCCACCTCCAATCCTCCAACTGTCAGTTCTCTACCAACCAACCCCCACTGCCCACCCCCACTCCTCCAACTGTCAGTTCTCTACCAACCAACCCCCACCTCCAATCCTCCAACTGTCAGTTCACTACCAACCAACCCCCACTGCCCACCCCCACTCCTCCAACTGTCAGTTCTCTACCAACCAACCCCCACTGCCCACCTCCAATCCTCCAACTGTCAGTTCTCTACCAACCAACCCCCACTGCCCACCTCCAATCCTCCAACTGTCAGTTCTCTACCAACCAACCCCCACTGCCCACCTCCACTCCTCCAACTGTCAGTTCTCTACCAACCAACCTCACTGCCCACCTCCACTCCTCCAACTGTCAGTTCTCTACCAACCAACCCCCACTGCCCACCTCCAATCCTCCATCTGTCAGTTCTCTACCAACCAACCCCACTGCCCACCCCCACTCCTCCAACTGTCAGTTCTCTACCAACCAACCCCCACTGCCCACCTCCAATCCTCCAACTGTCAGTTCTATACCAACCAACCCCACTGCCCACCCCCACTCCTCCAACTGTCAGTTCTCTACCAACCAACCCCGACTGCCCACCTCCAATCCTCCAACTGTCAGTTCTCTACCAACCAACCCCCACTGCCCACCTCCAATCCTCCAACTGTCAGTTCTCTACCAACCAACCCCCACTGCCCACCTCCACTCCTCCAACTGTCAGTTCTCTACCAACCAACCCCACTGCCCACCTCCAATCCTCCAACTGTCAGTTCTCTACCAACCAACCCCCACTGCCCACCTCCACTCCTCCAACTGTCAGTTCTCTACCAACCAACCCCCACTGCCCACCTCCACTCCTCCAACTGTCAGTTCTCTACCAACCAACCCCACTGCCCACCTCCACTCCTCCAACTGTCAGTTCTCTACCAACCAACCCCACTGCCCACCCCCACTCCTCCAACTGTCACTTCTCTACCAACCAACCCCCACTTCCCACCCCCACTCCTCCAACTGTCAGTTCTCTACCAACTAACCCCCACTGCCCACCCCCACTCCTCCAACTGTCAGTTCTCTACCAACCAACCCCCACTGCTCACCCCCACTATCAGTTCTCTACCAACCAGCCCCCACTGCCCACTCCCGCTCCTCCAACTGTCAGTTCTCTGCCAACCCTCACTCCTTTAACCTCCATTCCCTCCCCAAGATCCTCAAAACCACTCACACATTAGATCAGTCCATCAAAACACAATTACACGGCACCACTGGGTCAGTAACATGTCCATCCATCCAGCAGGGGGCAGCAGATCTTCTCTTCTCCCCCTGTATCTCCTTCCAGCCAGCTAGACTGACTATACAGAGTCTATTGTCTCAAGTGAGTCTCGCGCACCTGCCAGCAGTGCGGTGCTCTCAGATCTGCTTTTGCAGCTTTTTGTGTTACGCTGCATAGCAACATGTTCCGAGCACAGTTCTCGGATCAGCTTTTATGACTCGATCAGATGAGCCGCTCCTCTGGGGGAACCTTGAGCATGCTGTCCATCTCCAGACGTGCCCCGGCCACCTCCTGAGTGCTGGGGCTGTAGGCGCCCTCTGACTGGCGTTTCTTGCGGGCGGTGAGCACCATGAAGGTGATGCCAATGACAGCCAGCAGGACACAGAGGCACACCAGGGGGATGGCTATCACCAGCCACGGCACCCTCTCTTTCTGGGGCTGTTTCTGCAAGGCGGGAAAACAATCAGGGAACCAAGGGAGAAACGTCAGTGATGAGGAAATGACTGTGGCTAATTCTAAAATGACTTAATGCAAAACATTTTTATTTACACGTCATAATCATTTTAAAGAGTAAACCATTATAAATACCATTAAACATTTATTAATGTTATTAAGGCTCATGCATTGTAAAGATTACATACTTAGAAATGCTTACTAATCATTAAATCATTTATTATAGATGATGAATGCAAATTACTTCAAGGAGAAGGAGAATGAAGAAGTCAAGAGTTTCTTACGCTTGTATCGCAGAACAGACCGCTGTAGCCAGGCAGGCAAACACACCAGAACCTGTTGACTCGATCAATACATGATCCACCATTCTGACAGGGGTTCGACTCACACTCATCTATCTCCGTTTCACACCTGAGGAGAATAACACAGTAAGGATATTTCATGTCTAGACCAGAGCAAGCATCATGTGAGATATACAGTACCAGTCAAAAGTTTGGACACACCTACTCATTCAAGAGTTTTTCTTTATTTGTACTATTTTCTACATTGTAGAATAATAGTGAAGACATCAAAACTGAAATAACACATGGACTCACGTAGTAACCAAAAAAGTGTTAAACAAATCTAAATATATTTTATATCTGAGATTCTTCAAAGTAGCCACCCTTTGCCTTGATGACAGCTTTGCACACTCTTGGCATTCTCTCAACCAGCTTCACCTGGAATGCTTTTTCAACAGTCTTGAAGGAATTCCCACATACGCTGAGCACTTGTTGGCTGCTTTTCCTTCACTCTGTGGTCCAACTCATCGCAAACCATCTCAATTGGGTTGAGGTCAGGTGATTGTGGAGGCCAGGTCATCTGATGCAGCACTCCTTCTTGGTCAAATAGGCCTTACACCATCTGGAGGTGTGTTGGGTCATTGTCCTGTTGAAAACAAGTGATAGTCCCACTCAGCGCAAACTAGATGGGATGGCGTAATGCTGCGGTTGCCATTCTGGTTAAGTGTGCTTTGAATTCTAAATAAATCAGTGACAGTGTCACTACCAAAGCTCCACCACACCTCCTCCTCCATGCTTAACGGTGGGAACCACACATGCGGAGATCATCTGTTCATCTACTCTGCGTCTCAGAAAGACACGGTGGTTGGAACCAAAAATCGCACATTTGGACTCATCAGACCAAAGGACAGATTTACACCGGTCTAATGTCCATTGCTCGTGTTTCTTGGCCCAAGCAAGTCTCTAATTCTTACTGGTGTCCTTTAGTAGTGGTTTCTTTTGCAACAATTTGACCATGAAGGCCTGATTCATACAGTCTCCTCTGAACAGTTAATGTTGAGATGTGTCTGTTACTTGAACTCTGTGAAGCATTTATTTTGGGGTGCAATCAGAGGTGAATTTAACTCTAATGAACTTATCCTCTGAGGCAGAGGTAACTGTGGATCTGTCTTTCTTGTGGCGGTCCTCATGAGAGCCAGTTTCATCATAGCGCTTGATACTTTTTGCGACTGAACTTGAAGAAACTTGAAATGTTCTGGATCGAAGTACTGATGGACTGTCGTTTCTCTTCGCTTATTTGAGCTGTTCTTGCCATAATATGGACTTGGTCTTTTACCAAATAGTGTTATATTCTGTATACCACACCTACCTTGTCACAATACAACTGATTGGCTCAAACGCATGAAGAAGGAAAGAAATTCCACAAATTAACTTTTAACAAGGCACACTTGTTAATTGAAATGCTTTCCAGG
Organism: Oncorhynchus gorbuscha; assembly: GCF_021184085.1. Taxonomy (NCBI): domain Eukaryota; kingdom Metazoa; phylum Chordata; class Actinopteri; order Salmoniformes; family Salmonidae; genus Oncorhynchus; species Oncorhynchus gorbuscha. The sequence goes on along the minus strand of NC_060183.1, from coordinate 74,034,848 downwards.
TGACTACCTCATGAAGCTGGTTGAAAGAATGCCAAGAGTGTGCAAAGTGGTCATCAAGGGAAAGAGTGGCTACTTTGAAGAATCTTAAATGTAAAATATATTTTGATTTGACAGGCTCAAAATGGCCAGAAACAAAGAACTTTGTTCTGAAACTCGTCAGCCTATTCAAGTTCTGAGAAATGAAGGCTATTCCATGCAAGAAATTGCCAAGAAACTGAAGATCTCGTACAGCGCTGAACTTGTCTAATGTACTTGTCCTCTTGCTCAGTTGTGCACAGGGCCTCCCACTCTTTCTTTTCTGGTTAGAGCCAGTTTGAGCTGTTCTGTGAAGGGAGTAGTACACAGGGTTGTAAGAGATCTTCAGTTTCTTGGAAATTTCTCATATGGAATAGCCTTAATTTCTCAGAACAAGAATAGACTGATGAGTTTCAGAAGAAAGCTCTTTGTTTCTTGCCATTTTGAACCTGTAATCGAACCCACAAATGCTGATGGCTCCAGATACTCAACTAGTCTACAGAAGGCCAGTTTTATTGCTTCTTTCATCAGAAGAACAGTTTTCAGCTGTGCTAACATAATTGCAAAAGGGTTTTTCTAATGATCAATTAGCCTTTTAAAATGATCAACTTGGATTAGCTAACACAACGTGCCATTGGAACACAGGAGTGATGGTTGCTGATAATGGACCTCTGTACGCCTATGTAGATAATCCATTAAAAATCTGCCATTTACAACATTAACAATGTCTACACTGTATTTCTGATCAATTTGATGTTATTTTGATGGACCAAAAATGTGCTTTTCTTTCAAAAACAAGGACATTTCTAAGTGACCCCAAACTTTTGAACGGTAGTGTATATATTCTGGTATCCATCCCTATCATCCCAAGCAGTTTGGGGTGGTACCCTGGAATGCCTGATTTGTTAACAGCTGTATTATTTTGTGCATGTCATCCATTTTTGTCCCACACTATTGAAAGGAGTTTGGGAACTTACCTCTCCCCTGCAAAACCGGGCACACAGGTACAATTGGCCCCCCACAGTCCGTCATGGCAGATGCCGTTTTCACACTGAACATCCTCTTCGCATGTCAGTGGGGGATAAGTCCACCTGTTGGTGATGTACAGAATTACACCTTCACAATGGCGACTCAAAGCCTGTTTTATCTTCAAAACTATCCAATTTCCATAAATAGGTGTATAAATAAACATCAAAAGTATTTAATCGTGCAACTTATATTTAGAATATCCCTTTGTCACTTTAATATATTTCCACAAGGTATTCTGTATTTGATGTGATAGTTTGAGAAACTCCATATAAACCTTGAGTAAAACACATATGTGCTCGCTAGATAAACAATCATGTGAGAATCTGTTGTTCCACATGACAATGATCCCTGTCACTTACTGTGACACTAATTGGTTGGCGTTAACAGAAAGTCTACTCACTGGCAGAGTGGGCCGGTGTAGTCGTCTGTGCACTCGCAGGTGTAGCTGTTCACACGGTCCATGCAGGAGCCCCCGTTCTCACAGCCATGTTCCTCACACTCATTCAGGTCCTCATCGCAAGAAACGCCCCCAAACCCCGGGTTGCACACGCACTCGAAACCTGCCAACTCATCCATGCAGGTGCCGTGGACGCAGGGCCCAGATGCACACTCGTCCGTGTCCACCTCGCAATTTTCTCCCTCCCAACCTGGCTTGCAAACACAGTCAAACTTGTTAAAGAGATCCTTGCACATGGCGCCGTTCTGACAGGGGTCCGAATGGCATACATCCTCACTCATACAGCCCATACGAATCTCCTCGTCGCTTGTTCTGTGGAAGTGGGCAGGCTGTGGCGGGTGTAGGTCATCCACAAATGGTAGATAGACCCCGCTGACCCTTACGGCGCCCAGGCAGCCTGTGAAGCTCTCTGCGATAGCGACCTCCGCCCCTTCCTCGTTGAGGAAGTGCAGGGCACCTGCCTCCTCTGGGGTGCTGCTGGCGTCAGTGATGCCATCCACAGTGATGACCCAGTGTGACGCCTCGCTATCAGGGTCAGCCATGGAAATGCTCACCCGGTGCCATCCGCCGTCGGCCAAGTGTCGCACACCGGAGAAGGTCAGCACCTCCACACTGTTTCCACCGTGGATCTCGACACGGATAGAGGAGTCCAGCAGTCCCACCAGTAGGAGCTCGGCCCCGTGGGAGGCACGGAGCAGCACAGCGTTCTCTGAGCGGGTACGGAGCTCCAGGTACACGTGGGTCAGAGACGAGCCCAAGGAACCCTCTGCACTGTACTGCACCGGGTTGTTCTCGAAGGTAGCGTTGGTCACACCTGAGGGTCAACAAGTGGGTAAGACTTCAGATGAAAACACAAACTTTTTGTTTTATTAAAGCTATCTAGTACACATTTTGTTGTGTGGGGATTTCTCTCATTCATGCAATGACAGCTATACACTAAAGTAAATTAAAATGGCAATGCTTTTGAAAGAAATGGTGAAGAAACACTAAGTAGTTTTGCAAGACTTGTGTGATTTTCTTCAAGCTGAGAATTAGTTTAATATTTCCTCACACTCATATCCATCAGTCAGGTCCACACAATGTCCACCATTGACACACGGGTCACTGACACACCACACGCGCGTCTCGCAGGTCTTCCCAGTGAAAGCCACAGGACAAGAACATGCAAAGCCATTCCACGTGATGGTGCAGTCTCCTCCGTTCTGGCATGGCTCCGGCTTCAGACCAAAAGAACATTCGGTGAACATTTAAACAACATTTAGTCAATTTTAGTCCAGTCACAAGTCACTGAGTTGTCCTCATTCATTACTGACAATGTCCTTCTATTTCAAGATAATCTGAATTTTGATACAGTTGACATGTCACATTTACATCCTACCCCTCATGTCTGTAGTACTTCCCTCTGTTGATAAAATCTAATTGTATTTGTCACATGTGCAGAATACAACAGGTGTAGACACCTTACCGTGAAATGCTTACCTACAAGCCCTTAACCAACAGTTCAATAAATAATAGTAATGTGTCAGTTGTGTTATACCCGGTAGAATATTATTACACATTATTACAATAGGGGTCCTGGTATGAGTCTAGTCCTGGTATGAGTCTAGTCCTGGTATGAGTCTAGTCCTGGTATGAGTCTAGTCCTGGTATGACTCTAGTCCTGGTATGAGTGTAGTCCTGGTATGAGTGTAGTCCTGGTATGAGTGTAGTCCTGGTATGAGTGTAGTCCTGGTATGAGTGTAGTCCTGGTATGAGTCTAGTCCTGATATGAGTCTAGTCCTGGTATGAGTCTAGTCCTGGTATGAGTCTAGTCCTGGTATGAGTGTAGTCCTGGTATGAGTGTAGTCCTGGTATGAGTGTAGTCCTGGTATGAGTCTAGTCCTGGTATGAGTCTAGTCCTGGTATGAGTGTAGTCCTGATATGAGTCTAGTCCTGGTATGAGTCTAGTCCTGGTATGAGTCTAGTCCTGGTATGAGTCTAGTCCTGGTATGAGTGTAGTCCTGGTATGAGTGTAGTCCTGGTATGAGTGTAGTCAGTCCTACCTGGCAGGAGTTGTCGCTAATACAGCCCGGCTCTACATTCTCAGCATCGGCGGGGAAGTAGACCTCTCCCTCTGAGTTATTTAGTGTGCTGTTCCATGCATCCACGTCTAGATGCGCTCCATCCAGACGCAGGTCCTGCAGGCAGCCCTTGAAGTGTCCCCCCCAGGCCTCAGAGTTTTCCCCCTCCCTGGGGAGACCCCCTACGTAGGCCAGGTCCCCACTGTGCACCTCCACCTCGGGAACCTCCCCTATTCCGTAGCGCAGGCCGGCGTGCTGGAAGAACACCCGTCCATACTGGACCTCGACGTGTAGAAGTTGTTTTTTGCCGGTGGTCACGACGATGGGTGCCGTCAGTGGGTGGCTTTCGGGGACGGAGCTGACCAGGACTCTCCCCATGCCCAGGAAAACATTAAAGTAGGCCTGGCCCTCTTCTCCGTCCTCTCTGGGTCGCCTCAGCTGGAAGAGCAGGCCATCGGGCTTCAGAGACCGCAGGAAGAAGGAGACGCTGAAGTTGGCGCCGTGATCAGTGCCAATGTCATAGGCACTGTAGCTTACAGTTTCCTCATGGCTGTATGTCCAGGAGGGGAACTCTGTCAGAACAGATAAAAGGAAATAAATACAAACTTAAACCAGAGGAATAAACCATGTGTACCTGGCCTGGCCATAGAAAGACATTAGGTAACACTTTATTTGGATAGTCAGTAACATTTGAACGAACTATCTACTAACCCTAGCCCTAAACCCTTATCCTAATCCTAACCTTAACCTTAGCAAGCAGTTGGTTGTCAACAGATAGTTTGTTGATAGTATGACCATCTGTAAAGCATCTACCGTTGGACTATCCGGGCAATCCAAATCAATTGTAACCAAACCTTAGGGCAAATTACTCATCAAAAAGTGAAGACAAATATCTTAGAAAAAGTACTTTGATGAAGTGAGCAAGTGCTCTTGGAATTGCAAATGAGGTTAATTAGAAAACGGTCTGGATGGAATGTCCTAAATGTATGTCTTTCTCAGAAGACTGTATTATCAGATACATTGTTAGAAGGTAAATGTTGCTTACCATCGGCGCAGCTGTGACCGTGGTAGGGCCGGTAGCAGTCGCAGCGGTGGCTGATCCACAGGTCCACACAGTGGCCTTGACCGGAGCAGGGGTCAGGTTCGCACCACTCTGTCTTGCTACAGCCTAGCTCCATCTCATTGGCCTGCTCCTCTGGAAGGTTCTGGGGCAGGATGTCCTTGAAGTCGATCAGCAGGTCCTCCACACACCCCACAAACCCGCGGCCACTCTTCGTGTGCTCCAGCAAATCTCCGGGGGCACCGCCCACGTAGACGTGACCGAACGCCTCAGAGGGAACGAAGTGTGGCCCGTTGGGACCACCATCCTTCACCGTGCACCCTTCGCTGTCGCATCCTGGACCTTTCAGGTTAAAAACCAGCCCTTCCTCTTCGTTCACGTACACGTCAGCGTCGTGCCAGTCTCCATCGCTGACCAGCCCAGAGAATGCAACCTCCAGCTCGGCATCCTCCGAGAAGGCCTTGGCGCGAAGACCTCCACCCACAATCTCCAGCAAGAGGTGGCTGTCAGCATCGCCACGGTAGAAGAGCACCATGTCGGGCAAGGTGGTGCGAAAGCGTAGTCGGACTCCCTTCCCGTGGTGGTGGTGCTCAGCATGCCTCCGTCTCCTCCTCTCTTCCACTTCCAGGGTGACCATGATAAGGACGAAGCCCGGACTGGAGAATGAGAAGGTGGTGGGTGTGGAGCAGAGCTCACCGTAGAAGCCGTGGGGGCAGAGGCAGGTGTGGCCATGCTCTTCCTCTTCCAGCCACGGGTGGCAGGTGGCGCCATTCTGGCATTCTTGATCCACGCAGCCCAGGAGCTGGACGCTGCAGTGGTGGCCACCCCAGGGCAGCTTGTCAGGCTCAGCCTCAGGACAGTGGCAGGTGTAGCTGGCCACGCCGTCCTCGCACCATGCACCATTCAGACATGGCTGGCTCTCGCACTCATCAATGTTGATTTCGCAAATTTCACCTGAAAATGCAATGCACTATTTCAGTCAGACTTTTGAAGATCTATCTACCTAGAATTGAATCTACAGATCAGTCCATTCTTCTGATATGATAAAAACAGCACAAGGATATACACTGAGTGTACAAAACATTATGAACACCTTCCTAATATTGAGTCCCCCTCTTTTGACCTCAGATCAGCCTCAATTCGTTGGGCATGGATGGTGTAGAAAGCATTTCACAGGTATGTTGGCCCATGTTGACTCCAATGCTTCCCACAGTTGTGTCCTTTGGGTGGTGGACAATTGGAAACTGTTGAGCGTGAGAAAACCCAGTAGCGTTACAGTTCTTCACAAAAAAGGTGCGCCTGGCACCTAGTAACATACCCCGTTCAAAAGCAGTTCAATCTTTTGTCTTGCTCATTCACCCTCTGAATGTTACACAATCCATTTCTGAATTGTCTCAAGGTTTTAAAATCCTTCTTTAACTTGTCTCCTTCCCTTCATCTACACTGACTGAAGTGGATTTAACAAGTGACATCAAATAAGGGATCATAGACTGACCAGGTGAGTCCAAGAGAAAGCTGTGTCATGGAAAGAGCAGGTGTTCCTAATGTTTTGTACAGTCAGTGTCGATAATACTGTCCTGCTGTAATGATGTACATAAGTATACAGAGTTTTTGAAAACCTTACCCATAAATCCTTCTGGACATAAACAGGTGTAGCCATTCACCTGATCCTCACAAGAGCCTCTATTCTGGCAGGGTTCAGACTCACACTCATCAATGTTCACGGAACAGTTCTCTCCTGGAAAGAGACAAAGAAGCAACACCAACAACCTTATTCTCTGTCTGTGTGAAATGGCCAAAACAATTCAAAAAAGTAACCAACCTTAAATTTGCTCCTGTGCAACGTTCAATGTCAGCAAAACCCCTTTCCTTTCATTGGACTGCGTCTCACCTGCGAACCCGGGTGGACATTGGCACAGGTATCCGGCAGCGTCGGCGAACCTGAACTCCCAGTCCATCTCCCAGTGGGATGTGTCGGAACGCTCGAAACACTCGCCGTCGTTTTCACATGGCTGCTCAGCACACTCATCAATGTCCATCTCACAGTTCTCCCCCTCATAACCTAGGATAACCAATGACATGGAATTACACTGTATGTAGTACTGTTCACTCAAAGCCTAAACAAACTGCACTACTAGTAGACAATTATGACACCACCCTCTTTCACTCTCCAGTCGTCTGACAGCATGAACAACTGCACCTACTCCAGACATGAACAACTGTACCTACTCCAGACATGAACAACTGTACCTACTCCAGACATGGACAACTGCACCTACTCCAGACATGAACAACTGCTCCTACTCCAGACATGAACAACTGTACCTACTCCAGACATGAACAACTGTACCTACTCCAGACATGAACAACTGTACCTACTCCAGACATGAACAACTGTACCTACTCCAGACATGAACAACTGCACCTACTCCAGACATGGACAACTGCACCTACTCCAGACATGAACAACTGTACCTACTCCAGACATGGACAACTGTACCTACTCCAGACATGAACAACTGTACCTACTCCAGACATGGACAACTGCACCTACTCCAGACATGAACAACTGTACCTACTCCAGACATGGACAACTGTACCTACTCCAGACATGAACAACTGTACCTACTCCAGACATGGACAACTGCAGCACCATATCAGTTTAGTGTTTGTCTTTTTAACCCTGTTTGACAACATTTCTGCAAATGTGGTGGGCAATGGTAAGGTGCACATACCAGGCCAGCAGAGACAGGTATACTCTTTGACTCCCTCCAGGCAGGTGGCGCCGTGCTGACACGGGTCAGACGCACACTCAGGGATGTCCTCCTCACAGTGGTCACCCAGGAAGCCCGTGTCCTCACAGTCACACTCATAGCTGTAGGAAAGGAAGTCTGGGTCAGTTGCAATCGCTACATTGACATTCAACAAAGCAAATAGGCCAAATACAGATTAATGCAAAAAATGTAACAGATGGATGATTGAGATAAAGCTCACACACATACACATGGTAAGACACACTCTACACACACATACACATGGTAAGACACACTCTACACACACATACACATGGTAAGACACACTCTACACACACATACACATGGTAAGATACACTCTACACACACATACTCATGGTAAGACACACTCTACACACACATACACATGGTAAGACACACTCTACACACACATACACATGGTAAGACACACTCTACACACACATACACATGGTAAGACACACTCTACACACACATACACATGGTAAGAGACTACACACACATACACATGGTAAGAGACTACACACACATACACATGGTAAGACACACTCTACACACACATACACATGGTAAGACACACTCTACACACACATACACATGGTAAGAGACTACACACACATACACATGGTAAGAGACTACACACACATACACATGGGAAGACACACTCTACACACACATACACATGGGAAGACACACTCTACACACACATACACATGGTAAGAGACTCTACAAAACACACACACACATGGTAAGACACACTCTACACACACATACACATGGTAAGACACACTCTACACACACATACACATGGTAAGACACACTCTACACACACACACACACACATGGTAAGACACACTCTACACACACACACACATGGTAAGACACACTCTACACACACATACACATGGTAAGACACACTCTACACACACATACACATGGTAAGACACACTCTACACACACATACACATGGTAAGACGCACTCTACTCACACATACACATGGTAAGACACACTCTACACACACACACACACACATGATAAGACACTCTACACACACACACACATGATAAGACACACACACACACACACACACATGATAAGACACTCTACACACACATACACATGGTAAGACACACTCTACACACACACACACACATGATAAGACACTCTACACACACACACACATGATAAGACACTCTACACACACACACACATGATAAGACACTCTACACACACATACACATGATAAGACACTCTACACACACACACACACATGATAAGACACTCTACACACACATACACATGGTAAGACACACTCTACACACACACACACATGGTAAGACACACTCTACACACACACACATGGTAAGACACACTCTACACACACATACACATGGTAAGACACACTCTACACACACATACACATGGTAAGACACACTCTACACACACATACACATGCTAAGACACACTCTACACACACACACACACATGATAAGACACTCTACACACACACACACACATGATAAGACACTCTACACACACACACACATGATAAGACACTCTACACACACACACACATGATAAGACACTCTACACACACATACACATGGTAAGACACACTCTACACACACACACACGGTAAGACACACTCTACACACAAACACGGTAAGACACACTCTACACACACATACAAATGGTAAGACACACTCTACACATATACACATGGTAAGACACACTCTACACACACACACACACACATGATAAGACACTCTACACACACATACACATGGTAAGACACACTCTACACACACATACACATGGTAAGACACACTCTACACAGAAACACATGGTAAGACACACTCTACACACACACACACATGATAAGACACTCTACACACACATACACATGGTAAGACACACTCTACACACACATACACATGGTAAGACACACTCTACACACACATACACATGGTAAGACAAACTACACACACATACACATGGTAAGACACACTACACACACATACACATGGTAAGACACTCTCCACACACACATAGAAAAAGAGACACACTCTACACACACATACACATGGTAAGACACAATACACACACACATGATAAGACACACTACACACAAACATACACATGGTAAGACACACACTACACACAAACATACACATGGTAAGACACACTACACACAAACATACACATGGTAAGACACACTCTACACACAAACATACACATGGTAATACACACGGTAAGACACTCTACACACATACACATGGTAAGACACACTCTACACACACATACACATGGTAAGACACACTACACACACATACACATGGTAAGACACTCTCCACACACACATACAAAGACACACTCTACACACACATACACATGGTACGACACACTACACACACATACACATGGTAAGACACACTCTACACACACACATGGTAAGACACACTACACACAAAAATACACATGGTAAGACACACACTACACACAAACATACACATGGTAAGACACACTACACACAAACATACACATGGTAAGACACACTCTACACACAAACATACACATGGTAATACACACGGTAAGACACTCTACACACATACACATGGTAAGACACACTACACACACATACACATGGTAAGACACTCTCCACACACACATACAAAGACACACTCTACACACACATACACATGGTAAGACACACTCTACACACACATACACATGGTAAGACACAATACACACACATACACATGGTAAGACACACTACACACACATACACATGGTAAGACACACTCTACACACATACACATGGTAAGACACACTACACACAAACATACACATGGTAAGACACACTCTACACACAAACATACACATGGTATGACACACTCTACACACATACACATGGTAAGACACACTCTACACACATACACATGGTAAGACACACTCTACACACACATACACATACACATGGTAAGACACACTACACACACATACACATGGTAAGACACACTCTACACACACATACACATGGTAAGACACACTACACACAAACATACACATCGTAAGACACACTCTACACACAAACATACACATGGTAAGACACACTCTACACACACACATACACATGGTAAGACACACTCTACACACACATACACATGGTAAGACACACTACACACACATACACATGGTAAGACACTCTACACACATACACATGGTAAGACACTCTACACACACATACACATGGTAAGACACTCTACACACACATACACATGGTAAGACACACTCTACACACACATACACATGGTAAGACACTCTACACACACATACACATGGTAAGACACACTACACACACACATACACATGGTAAGACACACTCTACACACACACATACACATGGTAAGACACACTCTACACACAAACATACACATGGTAAGACACACTACACACACATACACATGGTAAGACACACTACACACAAACATACACATGGTAAGACACACTCTACACACACATACACGGTAAGACACAATACACACACACACGGTAAGACACACTACACACACATACACATGGTAAGACACACTCTACACACACATACACATGGTAAGACACTCTACACACACATACACATGGTAAGACACTACACACACATACACATGGTAAGACACACTACACACAAACATACACATGGTAAGACACACTCAACACACAAACATACACATGGTAAGACACACTCTACACACAAACATACACATGGTAAGACACACACAAACGGTAAGACACACTACACACACATACACATGATAAGACACACTACACACAAACATACACATGGTAAGACACACTCTACACACACACATACACATGGTAAGACACACACTACACACATGTACACATGGATTTTGTATTGTAGATAATATGTGGTAGTAGAGTTGTGGCCTTAATGTGTTGTGAAAAGTGTTATGGAATGTGATGTCATGTAATATTCTAACTTGTATATAACTGCCTTAATGTTGATGGACCCCAGGAAGAATAGCTGCTGCCTTGGCAGGAACTAATGGGGATCCATAATAAACCCCAGGAAGAGTATCTGCTGCCTTGGCAGGAACTAATGGGGATACATAATAAACCCCAGGAAGAGTAGCTGCTGCCTTGGCAGGAACTAATGGGGATCCTTAATAAACCCCAGGAAGAGTAGCTGCTGCCTTGGCAGGAACTAATGGGGATACATAATAAACCCCAGGAAGAGTAGCTGCTGCCTTGGCAGGAACTAATGGGGATCCTTAATAAATACAAATAATGTCCTGTCTCAATGTGAGGGGCTTAAGCTCACCAAAACGGCAGTCAGGCCCCAAAGTAATTGAAGGACAGGATTTGTGTCTGTCTGGTGGGGCAATCCTAAAAGCCTTGGGCAGTTACCTGTCCACCTTGTCCTGACAGATAGCCCCATTTAGGCAGGGATCGCTGGCACACTCGTCAATGTCCACTTCGCAGTCTGTGCCCTCGAACCCAGGCAGACACTCACAGGAGTACAGACCAAGGAGGTCATGGCAGGTGGCTCCGTTGCGGCACGGGTTGGACTCACACTCATCTATCTCCACCTCACAATTCACTCCTGTGAGAGGTAGAGGAAAAATCATCTGAGAATGTGATGAATGAGAAACAAACCATCTCCGAGTGTGAGTCAGTGAGGAACTGTACATCATGTACTAGGAGGGGGACATATCTTCCACAGACTGCACCATTGCATCTCATCTACATCAAGTCAACTTGTCCGTAGATCCTCTCTGCTCTTATGACAATACTGAAAGAAACACAAGCTAAATCAATTGTAAATTGTAAATGCAAGATAATCATATTTGTACTCTGGTGTTTGCTTCTCTAGCTATAAATAGTCAGTAGCATGGAATCTGCTTGTTGATGCCTCTAGATAGCTCAAGTGATAATGTAAAAATGCCTCAGTTGCCCGTCTCAACCCTTTCCTTGAAAATCTCCCTCGTCACTGATATGCTGACAAAGGAATGCATTAGTGCTGACTCTTCCCACCCCATTAGAGATAAGCATGAAGCCCTGAGACACAGACCAGACCTGCTGAGAAAAGAAAGGAGTGTATGAAAGTGTACAAGTTGTGGAGTGTTTTCTCTCACTCAACAGGAGACCTATCCACAGGGGCCAATATCCACAGGGGCCAATATCCACAGGGGCCAATATCCACAGGGGCCAATATCCACAGGGGCCAATATCCACAGGGGCCAATATCCACAGGGGCCAATATCCACAGGGGCCAAGCTGAAGATAAGACTAGAGATCTGAATCCAACGTCTTACTCTCTGTACTTAAAACGCTTAAAATTCTCTGTTTATCAAGAACCAAATGTACACTTAAAGGTGCAGTTAGTAAGATGACAACAACAAGACAAGATTAGCATAATTATTCATCTCTGCCAAGCCTCATTATTGGGTCTGCACAATTTGTACTGTTCTTTGTGGCACGAATGCACACCCTCGTTGGTTAATAGGAAATCATCCTGTTGTTAGTGATGATGTCAGCTTTAATGTGAAAACATTCTGGCATGGTGAATGAAGTACTAATATGAGATTCCTAAATCTGGCAGATACATTATGTCCAGAAACATTCAAAAGCAGAGCATCAGAGCATCAGATATCCCTCACACTGGAGGAAATGTTAGGTGAGAGACAGTGAGTTGTGGCTGATACAGGGTTACGGAAATGGTTGGAAAATTATACTTAATTCGAGACTGACTGAGTACAAACACAACACTCCTGTGGGCAGAGGAGTGAGTGTTGAAAAGGCAGAACAACTTACCTGTAAACCCTACGAGGCACTGGCATTTATACCGGTCCTTCTCGTTGATACAGGTCCCATTATTCTCGCAGGGCCGCGAGGCGCACTCATTGATGTCGATCTCGCAATTATAGCCCTGGAAGCCTGGCACACAGAAACAGTGAAACTCGGCCACGCCGTCCATGCAGATAGCGCCGTTCTGGCAAGGATGGGACGCACACTCATCCACATCCTCTTCACAATGCTCCCCGTCAAACCCCCGTGCACAGTGACACTCAAACCCCTCCTGTAACAGTATACAAGTCCCATTGTTCAGACACGGCTCGTCGATGCAGTCGGGCACCCGCTCTTCACAGTCCTCTCCTCCGTAGCCAGGTGGACATCGGCAGAAGTACCTGTTGACCTGGTCGATGCACTCTGTGTGGGGAAAAGAGCAAGGGTTGCTATGGCACTCGTCCACTTCCTCAGTGCAGTTGTCCCCAGTAAATCCTTCGGGACAGACACAGTGGTACTCGGACGTGCCAGGGGTGCTGGTGCAGTCTGAGCAGGGGGCAAAGGAGCAGGCGTTGTAGAGTTCGTCGCAGTCTTTGCCCATGTAGCGGACCTCGTTGCGAGGGGGGCAGAGGCACGCATAGTCATCCATGGTGTCCACGCAGGTGGCGCCATTCTGGCAGGGCCCGGACAAACACTTGTCACTGGTCGCCGTGCAGAATATACCTGAGGAGAAGAAAAGGAGAGGCTTATTGTTGTGCAAAATGGACAGTTTACCCGAATACAGTCAAGATGTCCTGACAAGTCATCACAACTTTGTCTATTTTTCACATCACATTTGGTGTGTTCACACAAGAGTCCTTTACATTTTTGGAGGGAAAAGTGGGTTGTTATTTAGTATGATGTTAATGGACTTATGCCATATTTCTATAACAACATCCTATGTGGGTGACGCCGGTACATCTCTGAATGTCTCCCAGATATCTACACCGTGTGAGCCAGGTGCTTGCACAATGTTGTTTTGTTGAGTGCCACTCTAAGCCGATTCACAACCAGCTTTGGTCCAGATTTGTAGGCTATTGGTTCTGACACAAAAACATTGGCAAAAAATGTTATGAGGTTGTAAACATCGATAGTCTACTGCACTACTCTGCTAGAAGTTCATAGTTGGAGGTATTTTAGTTGTGTTTCTTTGGGGCTGTTCAGCAGCTGTAAAACGTCTCACCTCCGTGCTGCAATGAAAACGAGCACAATCAAACTTAGTGATGCAAAAGGTTCCTCTGATAGATGTTTGTACTTTATCAAGAAGCACATTACATCATTTAAAACCACAAAACTGACGTCCAATCATTTTGTCAACAACATCTCATAAACACTTATAATGTATTACTATTTATCATTTGAGTGTCTCTAACGTTTAGCCACCTGGTTAGATGGTGGACAAATAGCAGTGCTAACTTAGTGAACCGTGGCCAAAGTTAGTAGGTCCCTCTGTGCTAATCCTGATATGTGTATTCACCCTGACATTTCCTTTCATCTTCTCCTCCCTTAATTCGAAAGGACAAATCGTGTAGGAGAGAGTCCTGGAGCAACTGTAGAGTTCATGGCCTCTTTCGCAGTAGACGCCCAGTGCTAAACTAAAGTTAAGAAACGCTCCACACACTACAAAGTATTTTTCTGTTGGCTTTGTTTTGCGTAGCTAGTTTAGTGCTCATTGACAGATTGTTAACAATGGGCATCTGGGGTGTCTCACGTCCTAATCTTTCCTGTCACTCCCAAACGGAATGATGACCACCCCTAGATCACCACAACAAAGTCTGAAAATATTTTCCCTCGTAGCTTGTAGGCCTAGAATCCAGAGGACTCTCAACTGAGCAAGGAAAAAAAGAGAGAGTGCCATCTAGCTAACATTTACCTTGTTTGTTTAGTAATTGCTATGGTAAAGCTAAAACAAAAGTTTCCCGGGGAACCTTTTAGGAGAGACCAATGCACTGGGCTAAAGGCATACAGGGGAATCCAGGGAGCGAAGAAGTGTCTTGACGGAATTCCAGCCACGAACCCTTGAAGGTAGAGCAGATAAGATGCAGATCAGATGCATGGTCTGCAGACTATCAAGTGTCCACTCGACAGGTGAGGTTTATGGGGTGGATAACTACGAGTTAGCACGCTAGGTTAACTTCTCCAGGTCGTTAGCTTGGCACAACCTGATCCCATAGTACCTCTCTCTCATTTAACACATCAGCGCTCACATTTCCTCTCAGGAAGTGTGTCAGGGAGCTCTGACTCAATTGATTCTAATCCATGTTTACTACAAAGTAAATTATGTTAATTTACACATGCAGTTTGTTACGAAGCACATGTCATTGACCGTTGATGTTTTTTCACAGATCATGTAATTACCACATGGATACAAACAGTTGAAATATATTTTATGATCACAATCACTATCAAAACTCAACTATGGCAGTGAGTAACTTGACTGTCATAAAGTTAGAGTCGCTTATGTTTTTCATAGAAAATGGGGTAAAAAAAAAAAAATCTGCAACACTGAATGTATTGTGCTCGAGCCCTCTCTAGCCAGACCCTGTGCCCTCTGTAGGTACATGGAGCTGAACCACAGGAGGCTGCTGAGGGGAAGATGGAACATAATAATGGCTGGTGTTAGATGTATTTGATAACATTCCACTAATTCCGCTCCAGCCATTACAACTACCCGTCCTCCCTAATTAAGGTGCCACCAACCTCCTGTGAACTGAATAGAGCAGGACGCTTTTGGGAGGAGGAGGGGGGATTTTCTGTCCATCCGCTATCTCCCTGCACCGGCCAATTGTGTGAGCCCAGTGTGGAATCAGTCCACATTCCACAGATTGAACAGACCCCCATCCCCCACCTCTAACGTCCACCCCACCATCCCAAACGACCTCCCCCCCACCACCACCGTCCACCCCACCATCCCAAATCCACCCTCACATCCATCCCCCACACTTTGATCAGTGTTCTGTTCCGAAATTCTCATTGGAGCGGAAGATATTAACGATGAAGGGAGTAGACAGAGGGAGGGAGGGAGGGATGGGGTTAGGGAGGGAGGGAAGGAGGGATGGGGTTAGGGAGAGAAGGAGGGATGGGGTTAGGGAGGGATGGGGTTAGGGAGAGAAGGAGGGATGGGGTTAGGGGAGGGGGAGGGAGGGATGGTTAGGGAGGGAGGGAGGGAGGGATGGTTAGGGAGGGAGGGAGGGAGGGATGGGGTTAGGGAGGGAGGGAGAGAAGGAGGGATGGGGTTAGGGAGGGAGGGAGGGATGGATGGATGGAGTTAGGGAGGGAGGGATGGATGGGGTAGGGAGGGAGGGAGGGGTTAGGGAGGGAGGGAGGGGTTAGGGAGGGAGGGAGGGATGGGGTTAGGGAGGGAGGGAGGGGGAGGGATGGGGAGGGAGGGAGGGAGAGAGAGAAGGAGGGATGGGGTTAGGGAGGGAGGGAGGGAGGGATGGGGTTAGGGAGGGAGGGATGGTTAGGGAGGGAGGGATGGTTAGGGAGGGAGGGAGAGAGAGAAGGAGGGATGGGGTTAGGGAGGGAGGGAGGGAGGGATGGGGTTAGGGAGGGAGGGATGGGGTTAGGGAGGGAGGGAGGGAGGGATGGTTAGGGAGGGAGGGAAGAATGTTGCAGACACTGTTGGTGTGGCGCATGGTCCAAGAGATTGACCTCATCTCTCACACACAGCATTAGTGATGTTGGCCAGGTTTTCCTTTGGGACAGAGACATGTAGGGTCATAGGTAGACCAATCCGACAACGTTTGGCTAGGAGCATGGTTGGCTATGAGCACGGTTGGCTAGGAGCACGGTTGGCTAGGAGCACGGTTGGCTAGGAGCACGGTTGGAAACGCTTTCCACCGTCGGTCGTCTTATAGCTGTGTCTGACAGATGGCCTTGGACATAAGCTCTTAACACCCCTGGACCTGTCACTGTCACCGGTACAGATTGACGGACAGCATCAGACACAGAGAGAGCCCTGGGCATCTTAGTGTAGGATCTAGGATCAGTTTTGCCCATCTTTTCGATCATATGGGACAGGGAGGACCTGATCAGCACTCCTACTCTGGGATACTTTATGAATACAGGCCCTGTTCCCTGCCATGACCACAGGCCCTGTTCCCTGCCATGACCACAGGCCCTGTTCCCTGCCATGACCACAGGCCCTGTTCCCTGCCACGACCACAGGCCCTGTTCCCTGCCATGACCACAGGCCCTGTTCCCTGCCACGACCACAGGCCCTGTTCCCTGCCACGACCACAGGCCCTGTTCCCTGCCATGACCACAGGCCCTGTTCCCTGCCATGACCACAGGCCCTGTTCCCTGCCATGACCACAGGCCCTGTTCCCTGCCATGACCACAGGCCCTGTTCCCTGCCATGACCACAGGCCCTGTTCCCTGCCATGACCACAGGCCCTGTTCCCTGCCATGACCACAGGCCCTGTTCCCTGCCATGACCACAGGCCCTGTTCCCTGCCATGACCACAGGCCCTGTTCCCTGCCATGACCACAGGCGCCGTTCCCTGCCACGACCACAGGGCCCCTCATTTGGAGGTGACATCAACTCCCTGACCACGTGTGTGAAAACGGCGACCGTCTGCGACGACCACTGACCCCTTCATCACACCCCTCTGAGCCAAACTTAGGCGCTCAGGGAACACCCACAGCGCAAGGGCGACACTCGTGATTGACCAAAGAAAAGAGAAATGGAAATAAGTTCTTCCAGTTTTTTTCAGGAATCAAGTAAAGTCAGTTAGTTAGGTAGTGTCCGTCAGTTGTTATTCAGTTATTCAATTTCTTTCACTGTATTGAAAACAAGGTATTAGAGGCAGCTATTCAGAAACACATGGAGTGGAAAGAGTCACTTTGGAATATGACCACCATGCCTTAGACTCACCCTACTGAAACTAAGTCACCATGATGGCTTTGCCAAAATGTCCATCAGTCTAGGTATATCTAGGTGCACCCTGTGTATCAGTTAGGGTGGCCCCACCCTCAGCAGGTTCGGTAACAACCAGATGCATCCGGTTTTCGGGGGAAAGAGAGCCTGTGACGTAAATTCCACTTTTGGACGTTAACAAGGTGACACGCCATCTTAACTCCTCCTCCACATTTACTGGATTGGTTGAACAGTGCAGAAAATAACCTCCATCGACAGGACCAGAAAGAGACAAATGCTTGCTATGTTAGGTTAGGGTGAATCTGATACTAACAGAGATTGTTTGGCAAGGACTGAGAACTAAGGATACGCTTACACAGGCAGCCCAATTCTGATGAATTGCCCGATTATTGGCAAAGATCTGATCTGAGCTGACTGTGTAAACACAGCTAGAGACTGTTTGCAAAAACATCAGAGTGCTGATGTAATCACTTTGGAAATAATTTTTGTCTGTGATTGGAGCAAGTTCTTTTCCCGAAGTTCTGTCTGTGATTATTGAAATTTCTGTTCCCCAACCTAGCAGTATGGGAATCCATAACATAGGGGAACAGGTTATCCATAGTATGATTTCTGAAATACAAACCTCATTTGACAATGGAACCTCAATGTGATGGAGTCCATGATAAAGTCTCCCATTGTGAGGTCATCTAATCAAAGTCAGAGAGTTACTTTCAGGCCAAGAGAAATCCCTTGATCAGCTTGTCAACTAGTTGAACGATCTGTCACAACAGCCAGAGCTTATGGCTTGATCTGAAGCAGAGAGACATCTACAAAAGAAGATCGCTCAATAGCAAGCAAGCTCAGTGTGTGCAGGCAGTATGCTGAACAGTGTCTAAAAGGTTCTAACGAGACTCAAAGAGTCTCAGGGCGCTTCCTGGGGTCTCTGCAGGCTATTGTGTTTTTCATTCATTCAACTGTCTCGAACAGCCACACACACTCATTCACACACACTCATTCACACACACTCATTAACACACACTCACACACCTGCCACCGGCGACCCTTGGATACTGGAAAGCAGCCAGGAATTCCTTTATTGTGCGTGCATGTGTGTGTGCCCAACCCTGAATCCGGGAAAGGGACTGGCAAACACATGACTCCCCCCAAAACTCGGAGTAGGGTTGCCATGGCAGCCCTAAAAGTTATGCAGGGGGCTTAGGGAGGGCCAGCGACCTCCCCTGACCTCCTCCTCCAACTCTCCTGTTGGTGAGGGATGCTGGGATAGGGTGGTAGCAGTGATGGGGTAAGAAAGATGGAGGGTAATGGGGTAAGAAAGATGGAGGGTAAAGCCAAGCTGTTTAACCTCACTCTTCCCTCACCTCACGCTGTGGCCCACTCATGGAGGAACACTTTGCTGGCTCGCCAGAAGGCAGGTTGTCACATCTCATTTCTGTTTTAAAGGTGCATGGAGCTTGCTGTGTTTGTAGGAACTCAGAGGATTACAGTGGGGCTTTTGGCGGGTTTTAGCTGCATGGCAAATCCCTTTAGAGAGCAGGGGGAGTATAAAAACTTGTAGACTTAGTCCGTAGTCTCCCGTTGAGGTGAAAAGTAGCATGGTAAAGAAAAGAAAAGGTCCCGAAGTTGGACTTCGTTGCACAGAAAATATCACATTTCTCTATGCTCATGAGAAGGAATTTAGGTCATTCGTTTTTTTATTTCAGATGTTTGGAACCAAAACAATTAAGATTCTGTAGTACACAATTAAGACATTTTTCATGCATTATGCTCAAAGCACTAATTGCGATAATGATGATAGTCACACTGACTGGGTAATTACAGCTGTATAATGGAGAATTGTGATAAGATTGAACACTGTTCTCTTCGGGACCTGGGAGAGCCACACCATTTGTTCTGTTTCCTCCCAGCCCAGTGCTTTAACACCTGGTTCATAATGATCAGTTCAATCAGGACTCTCCAGAACCAGGAAGGAAGACCCTGAGATTGGTGATGAATGTTACCCTGGGCATCCATGCCCCATGCACCTTTTCTTCGAATGCACATGATATTAACATCTTACATCTCATGTACCTGTTATTTAATGTTAAAGTAAGAATATGGCCCTCTACATGGGTGGGAACATGTAATTTGTTTATAGTATGCTCTGTGAATCAGTATCAATATTGTACGTATTGAAATATTGTCAGCCCCTTCAATTTAGCCTGGAGTGAACCAGAAATGGGCTTAGCCTCCCAGTGAGCAGTGAAGCTGTACCGGACATAAAATAAATGACTGAAATGTGGAAATAAATTCACCAGAAATGAGAACGGGCTAAGTAGACAACCCTGACATACACCCTTTTAAAAATTGGACCCTTTTTTCCACTCCACCATCTTCAACTCTCCTTAGAGGCAGGTCAGATAGCCTTTCTGACCTTGAGAGCGTTTCTCTGGTCTTAATCTCTTCCGACTGATTTCGGCCAATCCCCATGCTCCTCTAAGCTCCTGATAGCAGGATACCTGAGCAGATTATTACTGAGAGGCTCTCTGCATGTTCTCACTTCTCACTTCTCACTTCACACACACATGTTCTACATACACATTACATAACAATGCCCGCATATACCCACACTTGCGCATGTACACAAATATATTCTGTATGTATACTCACAACTTCAAGCTCTATGCATGTACACAGGTTACGTATTCTCACAACTTTAAGTACTATGCATGTACACAGGTATATACTTATTCTCACAACTTCAAATACTATGCATGTACACACTCTCTATCTCTACGTAAGCATGTAGACAAATAAATATCCTGAAAACGCACACGCTCATACACCAGTCATACTTGCGCTGTACATAAACACACATACAGGTAGACAGTCACAAAAGTATACTAAAGTGTTGACTGTGATTTGAGCCCCGGATTTGGACTTTTCACCGAACTTACCAAAATACAATCCACTGGTCCATGATGACTGGGCCTGACTCACTATAGATGACAGGTCCTGACTTACTATAGATGACAGGTCCTGACTTACTATAGATGACAGGTCCTGACTTACTACAGATGACTGGTCCTGACTCACTATAGACGACTGGTCCTGACTCACTATAGACGACTGGTCCTGACTCAGTATAGACGACTGGTCCTGACTCACTATAGATGACTGGTTCTGACTCACTGTAGATGACTGGTTCTGACTCACTATAGATGACAGGTCTTCACTGTAGATGGCCTGTACAGACTCACTATATATGACTGGTTCTGACTTACTATAGATGATGGTCCTGACTCACTGTAGACGACTTGTCCTGACTCACTATAGATGACTGGTTCTGACTCACTGTAGATGACTGATCCTGACTCACTGTAGATGACTGGTCCTGACTCACTATAGATGACAGGTCCTGACTCACATTCTGACTTACTATAGATGACTGGCCCTGATTCACTATAGATGACTGATCCTGACTCACTGTAGATGACTGGTACTGACTCACTATAGATGACTGGTACTGACTCACTATAGATGATGGTCCTGACTCACATTCTGACTCACTATAGATGACTGGTACTGACTCACTATAGATGACTGGTCCTGACTCACTATAGATGACTGGCACTGACTCGCTATAGATGACTTGTTTTGGCACACTATAGATGACTGGGCCTGACTCACTATAGATGACTTGTTTTGCCTCACTATAGATGACTGGGCCTGAATCACTAGATGACTGGTACTGACTCACTATAGATGACTGGTCCTGACTCACTATAGATGACTGGCAATGACTCACTATAGATGACTGGTCCTGACTCACTATAGATGACTGGCAATGACTCACTACAGATGACTGGGCCTGACTCACAACAGATGATTTGGCCTGACTCACTATAGATTACTGGTACAGACTCATGTTTACCTGCACCTGATTCTGCACACACACTCTAAAAGGGAGGCTCCTCTGGGGGCGGCCAGACTTGACAGCCGTCTCCCACACCTGCCTCCACTCTCCACTCAGCAGCTCTGATGGACTGCAGGGTCCTAACCTCTCTGCTCAACACCACCCTCCATCTCCCTCTCACACACACATTTCTCTCTCCCATCCAGCTTTTTTGCCCAAAACCCCCTACCGCAAGCAAGCATGCACTCTCTAGCTCACACACACACACACACACACACACACACACACACACACACACACACACACACACACACACACACACACACACACACACACACACACACACACACACACACACACACACACACACACACACACACACACACACACACACAGCACCTCCTCATTCAAATCCCCTTCCCAAACACACACTCGATAACCCACACAACCCCTTCTCTCCCACTCCAACCTCTAAAAGAGGGCAAGTCATAGCTAAGACAGTTCACTCTTGTGATGTCACCACCTTCCCTGTTCACTGGTGCTTATCTAACGCAGCTATGCCTTTTATGTCTGTGGAACCTGGCCATGGGCGTGGGATGCCAGTCACTCTGGACTTGGGGGTCAGCAGAGTGTGTGGTGATGACACCTACCTCACCTCTACCTACACCCACCTTTCCTCTACCTACCTCTCCTCTACCTACACCCACCTTTCCTCTACCTACCTCTCCTCTACCTACACCCACCTTTCATCTACCTACACCCACCTTTCCTCTACCTACCTCTCCTCTACCTACACCCACCTTTCCTCTACCTACCTCTCCTCTACCTACACCCACCTTTCATCTACCTACACCCACCTTTCCTCTACCTACACCCACCTTTCCTCTACCTACACCCACCTTTCCTCTACCTACCTCTCCTCTACCTACACCTACCTTTCCTCTACCTACACCCACCTTTCCTCTACCTACACCCACCTTTCCTCTACCTACACCCACCTTTCCTCTACCTACCTCTCCTCTACCTACACCCACCTTTCCTCTACCTACCTCTCCTCTACCTACACCCACCTTTCCTCTACCTACACCCACCTTTCCTCTACCTACCTCTCCTCTACCTACACCCACCTTTCATCTACCTACACCCACCTTTCCTCTACCTACACCCACCTTTCCTCTACCTACACCCACCTTTCCTCTACCTACCTCTCCTCTACCTACACCCACCTTTCATCTACCTACACCCACCTTTCCTCTACCTACACCCACCTTTCCTCTACCTACACCTACCTTTCCTCTACCTACCTACCTCTCCTCTACCTACACCTACCTTTCATCTACCTACACCTACCTTTCCTCTACCTAGACCCACCTTTCCTCTACCTAGACCCACCTTTCCTCTACCTACACCCACCTTTCCTCTACCTACACCCACCTTTCCTCTACCTACACCCACCTTTCCTCTACCTACCTACCTCTCCTCTACCTACACCCACCTTTCCTCTACCTACACCCACCTTTCCTCTACCTACACCCACCTTTCCTCTACCTACACCCACCTTTCCTCTACCTACACCCACCTTTCCTCTACCTACACCCACCTTTCCTCTACCTACACCCACCTTTCCTCTACCTACACCCACCTTTCCTCTACCTACCTCTCCTCTACCTACACCCACCTTTCCTCTACCTACCTCTCCTCTACCTACACCCACCTTTCCTCTACCTACACCCACCTTTCCTCTACCTACCTCTCCTCTACCTACACCCACCTTTCATCTACCTACACCCACCTTTCCTCTACCTACACCCACCTTTCCTCTACCTACCTCTCCTCTACCTACACCCACCTTTCATCTACCTACACCCACCTTTCCTCTACCTACACCCACCTTTCCTCTACCTACACCTACCTTTCCTCTACCTACCTACCTCTCCTCTACCTACACCTACCTTTCATCTACCTACACCTACCTTT